>NW_026725330.1:0-69428 GCF_029784015.1 Lycium ferocissimum
AATTATATAAATTTGAAACATAGCCTTGTTCGCTTCCGTTATATATGTGGATGAGTTTGATATAACTTGTGATAGCGTTTGATAGGTGTGTTTGGGTGCCCAGATCGGGCACTAGTCACGGCCTACGGGGTTGGGTCGTGACAAGGACATCCATCTTGGTTCACCTTCATTATTACCTAACAAAATCATTGTTACGATACCGCTATTTGTGGGATGCATAGCGAAATGGATTGGGGCACGAGTATGTGGTAATAATGATAACATAACCATAGGGGTCAAGATCATCATCAGATTTGAAAAGCACTTAGATGCTAGAACGTGGACACGAGTATAAAAGCATGACAGATACGTGAGACCTGAATGCGGTTTTTAACTTTAGACATGAGCACACCTGATGTGCGAAACATGAAAGGACATTCCCTTGCATAGCTTACTATCGTATGAAGTCTTAATTCTTGTATCTTAAACGCAGTATCAATCTCTAACATGGTCATGATATAGGTACAAAAGGAACGAGTAGAGTACGTCTGGACATTAGTACCACATAGTACATGAATTACTCTGGAATTGGAACCGTTATACCCTTAAAATCCGCTATTCGATCTAGAACTTTATCTTATAACATAATTACCTAGTATTTGATCTCAACAGCATGACAAAGATCACATTCTTCGCACCTTATCTTGGCAACATGAAACTGTGACCCTCTGACATAATCTCTTTAACACCTATCAACTTACAAAACACATAGTTTATATCGGCACCTTATCGCATGATCTCCCCCTTAGTTCAAAAGCTGACGTTTAAAGCCTGTGAATCCCTTAAGTTAGCGATAAGTGGTCATCTAGTGGTTCCGCTAATTTCCTCTGAAATACTGACGACTCATTTATTTAGCTTACTTCAAGCAAGTCTTACTTTGTGGTAAAACTGGATTACTTAAATGAACGGGTTTCTAATGTACATAGCTGGCATACTAGCTTTGTCAGTCTTGAGGAAAACTCTTTTCTGATAACCCTTAAAGGCTCTTCTTATGTAGCTTGCTCTCTTATTGCTTAGATAGTTTTCTTCTTTCACCAATTTCTATACCTCAAATTTAACTTAAACCCTTTGGGTTCTAACACGCCTTCGGTGTATTCAGACAGTTACCCACTTAGTAGTGCTAACTTGACTAAGTACTCAATCGTACTTCTAATAACTCTGCTGAAAATTTCTAATTCACTGTATCTATTCAAACTTACTTACTATGCTTCCGTTAACCACTTGCTAGCATCACATTATCTAATTCTTCTCTGAGTACTAAAGTGAAGCATAAGGTTATTTCTAACTTTTACTCCTTATCTGACTCTATTCTGGGGTTGTATACTATCTTTCTGAACTATAGACACGGATCACACCTAGGGAAATTTTATCTCTCTTAAATTCTCAAATGACAAATTGGAACAACTAATCCCAAACTCCCTATACAAGTTTAAAATTATATTACACTATACATATCGGGGATAAATACTTAATCACATAACCTAAGAGGGAATTGTCATATCTTTTATCTCATAGTAATATCTGCTTCTTGTAGTAACTCACTAACATCATACTCTCTAGGTCTGATCTGAATAAGCTTAAATAATTTAAAACTATCCCTAAAAATTCAATATCGTCTGCTCGTGGTTTTTCTTATCGCACTCAGTCCCTTTTTAGTCATATACATAGTTCATATGGCAAAAATATATATATATCCTTGAAAAAGTCGAGACTTTCTAGCATTACAGGTGGTTGGCTCTTAGGCTATTTCCTGCTTAAAACTACCGTGGACAATTTATGCCTGCTACAGTTAACTTCCTAACATGTTACCTTGTAGGGTCTTAAATCTGAACTATCAACTGCACAATAACCACATAAGACATAATAGATCTAGGGCATAATATCTCATATGTGACAAGGAGGGAAAATTATTGGCATACCTATGACACATGTGACGCACGTTGGAGCCCCGGCGATCTACCATATCATGATAACGTGCTTGATCCTCACTTAATCCTAATACTTCATCCCTATCGTGCCTTGTCTGCTAGTGCCCGAGTACTACGGCCGCGAACGGTGTTGTTGAATTGGCTATGCTTGGTCTGGGGGAACGAACTGCACCACCACCCTTAGTGTTACTATTGTACTTGATTGAAGACCATTCTCTTTGCATGTGGCCTTGGAGACCACAATAATAACACACATCCGAACCCATCCTACACACTCCTGCATGTCTTTTTCCACACCTACTGCAAATGGGGTGCGAAAAACCTTTGTTATCCTGTTTCACTTATGGGCAATCTTTCATATAGTGACCCTGCCGGCCACACCAAAACATCTATGGGTGTCATAGCGGCACACCCCTTGATGTCTCTTATTACACTTGCAGCAAATAGGATTATGAAAACCCCTCTTCCTTACATTAGTCTGAGCTGGGACATTAGTGGTACTTGAAGCAGGTTCTGATGACCTACAGCCGCAGAATTGAAAAATTAGGACTCTCGAAGTCTGAGAGTTCGTCTCTGGGGTCACATCAATGGTAGCCCTCAGGCCCGAAGTTGCCTTTCTCTTAGTAGACATTTTCTGAAAGAATGCAATGCGCACGAGTCAGAATAACTCCTGATAACTCTATCTGAAAGCAACACATCGATAATGATTAGTTTCACATCTTCCTCATCCACTGAGATGAGGCGTATTTGGTAGAATGGGGAACAACACATGAGTCCGAGTGATTTCTAAGAACATGGCTCTATTGCACGATTTAGAGTTGAAATAAGTGAGACAATCTTAGATGTCTTGGTGGTCAACTATTTATATGTGTGGCGCGCACACACATATAAAAGTGATACCACTGGACACGGTTTCATAGACTCCCTAAGACACTTGAACCTAGGCTCTGATACCAAGCTTTGTCACGCCCCGAACCATGGCCTGGGCGAAACACGGCACTCGGTGCCATACTGCATGTGACCGAGCGAACCACATGGCTTGCTGAATCATCATGAGGCATACATGAGCGAAAATATAGCATGAACGTGATGAGCTTTTATAAAACATGAGATGTCATAATAATTTAATGAAATACTTGTTTAAATCATAAATGCGGAAATAACAAGAGTTGAGCCAAAGATGGCTAAACACCTTACATGTCTAACATAACTAAAATGACAAGTCTATGAAACCTCTAATCGTGAATCTTGACTGGAAAACGTACTTGCTGGGACAAGGCCCCCCAGCATACCTTTAAATGCATGACTAGTAAAATAAAGATAACTGACTAAACCCCAAATGAGATGGGGCTCACTAATGAGCTGATACGAGCAATCCTAGCGAGATGCGGCGTCCCGTAAATACGTACCGCATCGTGAAATGCGCTCCCGGCATAAAGGGGACGTCGGCACATTGAATGTACCTTGGTATGTAAAGCAATCGAATGAAATAACATGGAACATGAAATAATAATGATAAGAACCGAAACACGGTCATATATATATATATATAATATATATATATATATATATATATATATATATAACATGGTAAAATATCATAAGTAGGGAGAGCAATAACTTATAACCGATCCATGGTCTAGTGCTTGCGTCCCGCCGGCGAACACTCGGTCCTTGCCAGAAACATGAGATTTAATAAAATATGAAAGGATCCGGTCATTATGAGAGATTGTCCGGGACATGGGTGGAGCGATCCTCATCCTACTGTGGCTACGTAGTTTCGAGCTATCTGAAGCCTTCCTCGGTAATTAAAGCAACTCCCAAAACATGAACATGTAAAATAAGTGGCACTTGCTGCCCATGGTTTTCATGAATATAACTTGCTTGTACATGGATATCATGAATTATAGCTTGCTTGCATGAACTTGTAAAATATGTATAGTATTTTTTTGAAAATAGCATAATATATCATAAACTAGCATGCATGAACCCATGGAATGAGATATATGGGTTTTCATGGATTACGGACAGATTCTCAATAATCATAAAGAAATATTAAGAACTCAATGATGGAATTATAACAATTCATACATAGTATAATCATGGACATGGACCTAGGGTTATCATGAGCATGGTATAGAAACCCTAGTTTTAGTAAAGAATCATAATTTATGGATTATGAGGCGTGGGGAAGAACAATGATGTTCCCACACGTAGATAGTAACTCTACATACCTGGTAATGCTTCAAAACTTGAATTAAAGAGTTGAACTTTGAAGAAGATTTCCAACATCTTGAATCTTGAACCTTGAGATGGGTTTTCTTGAAAACCCTAGTTTAGGAATGATAATTTCTTGTTTAGATTACAAGGATATGTATTAGAATTGACTTGGAATAATTAGAGTAGGCTTACCTTGGTGTTCTTGATGATGGGAGAGAGTAGGAGGTCGTTCTAGGGCTTGAAGGAATGAAAAATAATGATTTGAACTGATATGGACGAATATATACTGTTCTGGAAAATTGAATTTTACGTCTGGCAAAATACTGGCCAAAATTTGAAATACGGTCCATATTCCGTATGAACTGCACTGCGTCTCTTCAGTAAAATGCCCATAAATCTTTGAACAGATGTCCTTTTGACCCCCATAATATACCGTTGGAAAGGTATTTCAAAGCTCTACAAATTTCATCAAGGAAGTTTTTCCAAATTTCAAATATGTTTTGAAATGCGGGTCATATTTTGAAATACGATCCGTATTTAACGATGTAACCTCTAAGTGTCAAATTCCGTAATGCTCGTAAATCTTTGGTACCATTTACGACTTGAAATACGGGTCGTATCCGAAATACGATCCATTGTTAATGGGCGTAAACCACCATCTTACAACTGAAGAGGAAATTTCCAATTCCCACATTCTTTATCGGGTTTTCTAAGTCTAGGATCATGGTCAAAGCTTAGGTTAAAGGTACGGGGTGTTACATATGCGTCTCCTATAATTGTGTTGAACTGTCTGAGGAGTTCTGATCATGCTTAAAGGTGTTGGCGTAAGAATAGAGTATTAAGTTTTAGAGTTTCTGTGTTAAATCTGATGGATTTAGAGAGTCACAGTGTGTGGTGGATATGTGATGAGTATGTTCCATGGATGCATCATACCCTAGAGAGTAAACTGGATAGAAAACTCTAAGGCTAATAATCAAGGAGTAGACGTTAGTATAATCAAGGAGATAAGGCTTAACTAATTGGCGCTAAAAGAAATACGAAATAGGACTAAACCTTGCCTAGTCGGGTAGCTGGTGTTATTGTGGTAATAAGGGAACCGGAATATTCAGGAGTTAGGGAGATGAGCTCGTACCCGAGTAGTTTTTTATATTGGGAGTATTGAGGGCGTACGTTGACTTATCTGTTTATCTTATTGATTTTATATTGTGTTACGTGAACTAATCTCAGTCGACCTATGATGCTTACCAGTACATGCGGTGTATTGATACTACTCTTGCTACATCCTTTTTGGGTGTAGATGTGTTGCAGGTTATTACTTGAAGTTTCTCTTAGTGGATTACCGGACATCTTCCTACAGCCTTGCTCATCTCATTCCAGGCAAAGGCTGTGTCGTTTATTTTGGGTTTTATTCTTGTGTAATAGGAGCTCTTATACCTGTCTAGGCTAGATCCCGAGAACTTTTCAGTTTTCTTGTATTGATAACAGAGTCATTATGAGTGTTTGTTTTTAAGTTGTGATCATTAACTATACTACTGGTAATCAAACGTGTTTGAATATTGGGTTGGTTGGTAAGTGTTCGCCTACTAGGTAGTAATTCGGTAGGTGCCGCACGGCCCGTAATTTTGGTCGTGACACGTATTCTTCTCGATTCGTTTAGCCTCTAATCCTTCCAACACTCACTAAACATGAACTCAAACTCTTATATACTCAAGATGGACATGTCTAATCTCGCATAACCTCAAAGATAGTCCCGCTCTCTAAGTCTATGATGACTAGCTCTCAACGAAACTCAACGTACAAAAGTACGAGGTGTAACAAATATTTCAAGGTTGTGAAGAATAGGAATGGGAAAGATGGCTTAGGGATAGATCTTCTACTCCTTACTCCAAATTTGATGGTTTTCTTGTTTAAGGACAAGCGACTTTGTGTGCCCACGAGCTCTTAGAGGGAACTTTTTGTGAGGAAGGCGCACAATGGGATTTAATGGGTCATTTTGGAATTGACAAAACCATGGAAACCCTTGAAGAACAATTTTATTGGCCAAAAATGTATAATGATGTTACTAAAATTTATGGCCAATGTGTTGAATGTAGAAGTACTAAATCTAGGCTTCTTCCCCATGGATTGTATACCCCTCTCCTCACCCCTCAAAGGCCTTGGTTTGACATTTCTATGGATTTTGTATTGGGCTTACCAAGGACAAAAAAGGGAAAGATAACATTTTTGTTGTTGTTGATCGATTCTCGAAGATGGCTCGTTTTATTACATGTCATAAGTGTGATGAAGCATTTTCATGTCTCCATTTGAGCTTGTTTATGGCTTTAATCCACTATCCCCTCTATATCTCACTCCTTTGTCTCAAGATGTTGTTTTGAGTTTAGATGGAAACGCAAGGGCCGAAGCCATGAAGAAGTTGCGTGAGAAGGTGAGACATCGCCTTGAGAAAAAAAATCAAGAAATGGCCAAGAAGGAAAACAAGGGACGCAAGAGAGTTGTGCTTGAACCAGGAGATTGGGTTTGGATACATTTTCGCAAGGAAAGGTTTCCCAAAAAGAGGAAGACCAAGTTGATGCCAAGAGGAGATGGTCCATTCGAGGTGCTTGAGAGGCTCAATGATAATGCTTACAAGATTGACCTTCCTTTGGAATATCAAGTTCACAATACCTTCAACATTTGTGATCTTTCTCTCTTTGACATGGATGATGGCGATCCCTTAAATTTGAGGACAAATTCTCTTCAGGAAGGGGAGAATGATGCAACCCAAGTCACATCAAGGCCATTCACATGGAGCCAAGCCCGAGACCTCGAAGTTTTACAAGGATTGTTTATGAAGATGGAGGTACTTGAACTCACTTTGGCACGTCCCAAGGGATGCCACTTGATAGAGATCACTCATGTGAGGCTACTGAGAAAGACAGACCCTAGATCATTTCACGGTCCGTAGATCCTGGTCGTGAAACAGAAACAGAATGCTCAGAAATCAGCCAACCATCTACGCTTGAGAAGTACGGACCATAAACCATTTCACGGTCCGTAGATTTCAACCGCAAACCACAATAGTGGTTATTTTTGTGATTTCAAAAATGCCACTATGGGCATATTTGTAATAAGTTTCCTTAGACTATAAATAGTTGGGAATAACCCTTTAGGTCTTAGATGATTTTGAGTTTTGACAATTACACTCTTGTGAGAGTTTGAGAGTTGAGAGCTTGGTAAAGCTTTTGTTGACATTTGTTTTGAAAAGGTGGGTTGCAAGGGATTGTTTACAATTCCCTTCCCTTGAGGTCTTCCTCATAGATTAGGTGCCTGTTTTGGTTAATCATTTGAGATCTTTAGCTTTAATATAGCTTTAGGTTTCTTTTGATTCCATCTCTTATGTCTCTCTTTTATCTTTCTTGTTTATTTCCTTTGTTTACATTTCAATATTGTATCATATGGTCACACTATCTTGTGTTATTTTTACCAAGTGTTTGTTGTGTTTTTCTATTTATTGTGACTATCATGTTGGTCGCATGTCACTGTAAAGATACGAGGATGAATTTTCTTTAAGAGGAGAGAATGATAGCAACAGTTGAGGCACAACTTCATTAAGGAGCAATACAGTCAATGTCAAGATTCGAGGACGAATCTTCTTTAAGAGAGGGAGAATGATAGCATCCAAGAAAGTTTAACTCCATTGAGGACCAAGGAATATCAAGATGCTTTAATGATATGAAATTAACAGTGAAAATATGTCTTATGATGGAAGAAGAGCTCCATTCAAAATAGATCTTTTAGGAAAGTCTTACAACTATTTGGAAGCCCAAATTGAAGACGGAGAGGAGTTGGATTTATGACCCAAAATCTGTCAAAAGAAGGAGCAAGTCTAGCAGCTCAATTTAGTGGGTCTAGGAGCTTATTTACTACTATGTTGACTGTCTTTAAAGCTTAATTGAATAAAGTGTTAGTAGTCTTCTATGCACCTAGGATTTTCTTCTTCATTGTAACTAAATTCGAATTAATATTAATATTGTTAGCCTTGTGGCTTGTGGAGACCTTTGAGGTTCTCTTTAGGGTTTTGCCCTTTTTAGTTCTACCTTAACCATAGCTTGGATTCTTCAATGGTAAGATTCCATGTATTGGTTCCCTCCCTCCTATTCTTTTTTCTTCTTAATTTATTCTATGTTTCTTTTACTATTAAACAAGATTTCAAGTATCAAATACTTGAACTTTGTTTTCTTTTCTCCAAGACTCAATCCTTCTCTAAAGTCTTTACGCTATCTGTGTTGTTATCCAGTCCATCTCTCCATCAAAAAAAATAACATTTATTTGCCTGAAAATACTCCAGCAAACAACTTCAATGTAATGTCATAACAAAACATAATAAACACATTGTAATTATTCCTTACACCATAGAAGGGGCAAGACCAAAATCTTTTTTCGAGATTGATGGGATACCAAGAAATCTGCATTTTCAGCAAAACACCGTGATGGCATAGCACCTCAAGCTTCATCTTTGGATCTTCATCGTCCATTGAAAACCTTATTAAGCTCCGATCTGAGCTCTTTCATAACTAACCCTAATCTTGTATATAGAAAATATGCGAAAGAAATTAGAAGCCCTAACCTTTTAAATATAAGATAGAAATGAAAAAAGAGAAGAAAATGACATAAATGATAACTTACCTCTTCAAGATAGCAATTAATTTACAAGTTAGGGTCTTGAGTTCTTTAGTCTCAATTGAGATGAAATCGGGGATTAATAAAATAACAGTTAAGAGCACCACATGGCAAAAAATGAACAGGTGGGTTGTGTTTTAATCCTTATACGCTCCTTGTACGTGGTCTCACTTTCTTGTCCAACTCACCAGATAAATACCATTTAAATGCACTAAAAAAAGTCAGGAGGATAATAAGACTCACGTAAAGTATGAGTGTTACAACAAAACCAAGTTCGAATTAATGTTAATATTTACAACATCAAGTAATTGTTGATTTCACTTAACACTGAAGCGTCAAATCTAATACACCCATGTCCATTTTCCTAAAATCCGTTCGCACATACAATAAGCATAGAGGAAGCAGTTAACAAGCTTCAATCAAGGCAATTCCTTAGGGAACTACATCAATAATTTACTCGACAAACTTCTTATTACTATGACAGTTCAAATGATAAAAAAAAACTTGGCACTTTCACTGTTGCAAGCATTAGTAGCCTAAAGACTGACAACCATTTATGGAAATTACATCACAGTACAAGTGTCGTGTGTTGGCCTCACTTTTATTCTCTCTGTATACAGAGACATGAATCCATCCACATCCATCTTTTTTCTTTCTTTTTCTACTTCTGATTAAACTAATGCACCAAAATTAACAGGTAACAGCAATCAGCAATACGCCAATAAAATCTTTACATTTCTAGTACAAAAACAAATATTACAAACCGGGAAAACGAATGAGATACTCAGATAGTGAATTTCATGTTTATTGTACATCCTTGAGCAGAATTGAACCATCAAAGGAAAATTTAGACGTACAGCATGCAACGTCAGATGAGATAACAGCCCTTGTCACTCTTTAAGTGGAAAATTTTTGGGTAGAAACAGTACCTAGAAAAACAAGAAAATCACTTGGAACAACTCCCCGCAACACACAGAATCCGCTATTTCTCCAGCTATAAATGAGCTTTCAGTTCCTTTAATGATTTGATTTTTGAATCACAAATTCCAAGGAAATTAGATAAAGCAGTGCGCTGACTAGTAATGATTTTTCTAGTAATATCAGCAGGACTCCAAGACTGCAATGCTCGAGTGATCCGATCACCAAGATCTTTATCAATTGTTGACGATGAGGATAAAGTTTCAACAACTCGGTAGACCTTCCCGGGTCCAAACTCTCCATCTTGTCGGAGAGATGAAAGTATATTTTCCGATTTCTCATTGTCTGACATGCTGATTTGTTGATTTATCCATTGTCTAACCAGCTCTATAGTCTCGCATACAGACTGGATTGAATCTTGTACTTGCTGAGATAACTGAACGTTACAGTGCTCTGAAGGTCCACCTTTCTTTTTTTTCTTTCCTGAAGTCACTAACAACCTGGCACAAGACTGAATCACCATAATATGCCAAGCTAAAGGTTCAGTTACCAATAGCACCAGATTAGGAAGATCACATCCGGGTGATGATTCTAGTGGTCCCATCGATCTGACTTTATCCAGGATATACTTCTTCAGAATCAAATTCACAAGAAGCCATGTATTTGAATCTCTATCTACTTCATGAGAATAAAGATTCCAAGCATTTAAAAATACAACAAAGTTCATCCAATCAATCAGGTTGCAGCTCCATGCCTGTATGGAAGTGATGACATTTATAAAAATTTAGTATTCCATCACAAAACTGACAGCTGGACAGTTCGATACCAGACCCAGCAAATAACGGAAGTTTGGAACGTAACAAACAAGAAATTTCCCTTATTTCTAAGAGAGTTTTGAGCTGCATCAAAGAATGAATGTTAATCCTTCAGACACTACATTAAGATTCTGTTACAATTAATCTCAATATATATATATATATACACACTAAATTAACTAAATTATATTTTACAATGATAGAGGATTTTATTTTACAATCGTATAGGATTTTATTAAAAAAATTATGATATTTTCTTATATATATGTAGGCTGCTTTCTCATACATTAATGATCATAGCCTTTTCATTGTCCATTTAAAAGATCAGTCTCTAAAGTGAGATTTATCCTCAGAATTTAAGTTTGAATTCTCAAGTATTATAGCCTCCTCAGTTTCTCTGCTCTCATGCACCATAGAGATACTTCAAAACAACTAAATTTCTGCTTTACTCCATTCCCAATCAAGCATAACACAAATAATCTTTCTAGTATCTACCTCAAAATGAAATGTTCAAAAATGCTGTAGTGGAACTAAACCTCTAACATCGTACTGTTACTAAAGTTAATGTAGATCACCAAATAAATAACAAAGGTTATTCGATGCCCAAAGCTAAATCTCGGTTGTTGTAACTTCTGAAATTTCAATTTGAGGAATGCAGTAATGCACCTTGTCCATTTCTTCAGTGAAATTCCCACTTTCAGTGCTGAACTTGTACAGTTAGGAATTCCAATTCTCCTTAAAGACTAACCCAGCCATTACAATGAAATGGAGAGATAAGAAATAATGGCAACAAAATTCATGATAAGGGCTCCACAAATATGCTGGTATTTATCAAAATAGAAGCAAGAAACAATGAATGAAAAGTACTTTACATGCAAAAAAATTATAGCTTTGGAAGCATCCTCACAGAGAGTATGACCAGAAAATAATTTACCTCTGCATCCTTAAGGCCACTCGAAATATCAAAAGCCAGCCCTACAGCATCCTGGAAGGAAAATCCCAAGATATTGGCATACCGGTCGAGTAACAATCTCAGCTCCAACGATAGTTTAGGGTCAAAGAAAGAACCATTTGCTTCAACACTTCCCTTGACAGATGATGAAGCACATTGAATTGAGAGATAGACCATTCTAGGTAGAAGGGACCTCTTCTCAATTGTTTTAACCACTTTAGCTTGAGACTGTTTGATTTGATCATCCTGCAATAAAAGCATAAACCAATTACAAAGTGAGGAATTTTTTTCCACAAGCTTAGCATTAAGGAGAGGTTCTTCATGAATTTCATACATATCAAAAACCATTAAAGCAAAAAAGAATTGAACAGGGGCATAGTCTCAGAAGTCATGAGGTCCAAAGGAATACAGCTACAATTAGTGAGATTACTCCAGTGATCGAACTATTGTCATGTCATTTCAACCATAGCTGACAAAGGAAAGTTCAATTATACGTATAAAATTAATTACATGTCTGATGTAATGCATAACCTTCAATCAGACTTAACTCTTGGAAACTGACTGTGTTGGTTTAATTCACTAGCCTCATAAAATCTCGATTTAAGCGGTAAAATTATCTAGAATTTCAAGTTGTATCAGGTAACAGTCAAATGTTTTTTTAATTTGATGACAAGGGAACCCGCAGCCGCTACCCTTTGGGTGCGGACAGGGTAAACAACGGTCAAATGTTGTTTCAGCGCCATACCATTAGCTATCTAGTTTGGCCATTGACAAGAGGGGGTTGCTCAAGTGGTAAGCACCATCCACTTCCAACCCTAAGATTGTGGGTTCAAGTCACCGAGGGAGCAAAAAGGTGGGAGCTCCTAGGGAGGGGTTAAAAAAAATCTAATTTGGCCATTGACTTGGACGTTCCCCAAACTCCAAAAGCCATTTTAAGTAGCTTATGTTCACATGGAAAAGTATAGGAAGTTCACAAACTACTTTCTCCCTTTTTTGTTCTAGTAATGGTGGTGTCCATGCCAGCTTACCCGCATCCCAATTATTCCCTTGGGTACCTGCTACCTCCACCAGCACAGTTATCAGGTATTTTTGTCCACCAAAACTTTAGCAGATGGGAGGAAATTACCTACTCCCTCCGTCTCAAATTATCTTTCGTGGTTACTAAAAATAGTTGTCTCAAATTATTTGTCGTTTTAGAAGTTCAAGGCACAATTGATTATCTTTTCTCCATTTTACCCTTAGTAAAAAAATTTCATTAATAGAGATGACACATAAATAGAGTAAACATTTAATGGATAGAGATTATAACTAAGACATAAATAAGGGTAAAGTAGCCACAGTAAACATTTAATGGATAGAGATTATAACTAAGACATAAATAAGGGTAAAGTAGCCAAATACCCATCCTAGTTAATACTTCTTAAGGGGCATCTAAAACAAAAAAGTGACGGATAATTTGAGACGGAGGGAGTAGTGTTTTTTTGTCTCTGGATTTGAAACCTCATGAACTACTATTTTGTACAGACAACAAATATTGTTGAAAGGCAAATGTGAACATAGGTGTATAAATATTCACAAAAGACATCAGTATCAAGAATTTCATTTTTCTTTTTCAAAGCTCTTTATTTAAGCATTATTCCCCATTGTAAAAATCAAATCCTATTGACATGTAATGTTGGATATGTTAATTCTACTACAACTCATGCTTATCATATAGTAAAATAATGAGCAATATTAACTTAAGGAAAAGATTTTTCATTAAAAAATATAACACAGACAGATGCATTACCTTGAAGGAACTTATATATAACAAACTGAAGTTATTATTCTCCTACATTTATGTCCTCATTCATTTCCATCAACCTTTTCAACAATTAAAATCACATGACATACATTGAATGGAAAAAGTGGGATGAAAATCATAGACACCATGGAACAAATCTCAACAAAGGCAAAAAAAAAAAAAAAAAAAAAAAAAAAAAGACGTGAAGTAACTTCTACTCATCTTCCTAAGCTTTGAAATGGAAATACTTTTCCGTATTGTTTTAATAAAATGAACGGTATATTAATTCATTTCTCACTCTGAAAACCTCAAAAATGTCAAGAGTATCCTACATTGGTTGAAAGAATGAGTATATTCTTGAGCAATCCACCCCTTATGAGCTAACTTGGGGTTGAGTTCCAAGATCCACTTTTTAACACGGTATCAGAACCGAACACATTCATATTCTTGGTTCACCCAATGTTAGGCCTCCAATTTATGTTGTCTGCGGGGTGGTGTTAAGAGTATCCCATATTGGTTAAGGAGATAGTTTCTTATCTCCTTATATGATTTTGGGCAATCCTCAGCTTATGAACTGGCTTATGGGGTTGAGACACACCCAAGGTTCAATTTCTTACCCAAAAAAATGTGATGTTTGTGAGGGACAATTACGTCATACTCACTTTATCCCGTTTAGACACTCATTTCTCTGTATTGAGATCAACAGAAGGAAGATATAAATGTAATGCTATAATTCTAGTACGAATATATTGGCATGATTACATAATATTTGAAATGTGACAAAGATTATTTTTTTGTAAAGCCTTGTTTCAAGATGACACACTCTGGCATGCGGTTCAGTATTGTTGGGGAGAACCAAACCGTTAGAAAAAGATTTAGGTCAAGGAAATGTTGATTTCCATGAGTGAAAGAACCCTCAGTGACCAATAAAGTGCCGATAGAATCAATGAGGATAGGATGAGTGATGCATAAGGAAGACTTTGCATCAAAGTTCAAAATTAATAAGTTACAATATAATCAAAGGATAATTTTAAGGATCTCACGCAGGATTAACTTCTAACATTAACCTCCTCTGTGGTTTACGATATTATGCTTACCTCCCCTTAGTTTTCTTTTTTTTTTTTTAATTCTTTTAACATACTTATCATTAATGAAAAACATATGATCGGACAAATTTGCCCTTTCAATATACTCTTTTATTTAGTTTATTTTGTAAACATCCTTTTCTAAAGATGCAACATCAAAACCCTAATTGTGTATAATCCTACGACTTCAACAAACACAAGAAGAATGATAGAGTGCTTCATCACACTCGTCTACGGGGTAGATCCCTTTTTTTTTTTCTTCCTTAACCATTGTGAATTAGACCTTGCTGACTGGTCGATGGAGCGCTGCATCCATCTATTGCCTGAGTAGATCTGATCAATGATAGAGTGCCTATTCATTTCACATGGATTATTTGCACCATTTTCAAGTGATTGTGATATTGAGAATGGATACAAATTGCAATGACTTCTGCAAAGGAGGGATAATGTAAGAGGGAAAAACCTTTAAAATTCGGACAGGGGATCATGCCCTTTTTGCTGTTTGTAAAGATCTCAACTTAGCAGCTTTTTCTGGGGGTATCTAAGTTTTTACCATTAATACAATTGTCACCTTCCTCAAAAGAAGGCTACAAGAATTATTACCTTCCTCAAAAAAAGGTTAAAAGAACTGTTACCAAAAAAAGAGAAGTAGGGAAGGCGAGCATAATATTGTGAATCATAAGGGAAGTTAGTGTTACGAAGCTGAACCTGGAGGGAGGTCTCTGAAATTATCCCTATAATTAATCTTGACACGAAATTTAAGAAAATTTAATCTTGAAACGAACTCTTCCGTGTAGTCTTGTACAACCCCTTGAATAAAACATCAAACTAGTGTATAAAATATTGAACACAAAAGTTCATACCAAGGTTTGTCCAGTGCAATAAGATACTCCTTCAAATGGCTCTGCGCACAACGACAAGAAGTCATTTTAAAGACGTTACATATGCAGTAAACTCTGGAAAGAAAGTGTACTACAGCAAGGCTGACAAAAATCTATCCGCATCATACAAATAACCAAAAAAAAAAAAATATCGTATGAACAGGTGCATCATATACCAACCTAAGAGATAATTTTTGTCATAAGTTGGCGTCCACCAGGGTCGCAGCTGCAATTCTTCATTGAACGTCAATGATTTGCTTCCAATTTTATCTGAGAGCTCAAGAAACTGAATTCCTTGTTTCAAGCTTTCTAGAATGCCCTAAGCAATCACAAAATGAAAATTTGTCACTGAAACATTAAACAACTAAATACAATTATAAATAACACAACCCCCGCCCCAAAAACACCCTACAAGTGCATATACCTTCCTACCTTCCAAATATATTATATATATACACTAGATGGAAGGGCGCCCCTGCTCGGCACGGACCCAACATGCAAATTTGTTTTCATATATGAATTATGTAGAACCAATACGAAAATCTCGTTGATTCTTTTTTTGGCGATATAATAAAGAAAACTGAAAAGGATCACTAAAGTATTATTATATGTTTCAGTCTGTCCGTCGGTTGTCAGCTTCAGTTAGAGTAGTTAGTATTATGCACTTAGAACTTCACCTTATTAGGTGGGATTACAAATGTAAAGCTTGTTAAAACTCAAATTTTCTCATATACTGTAATTTGTTTCATGAAATTATTAATATTCTAAGAAGATTCACATGCAAATTAAAGGAAACCCCTTCCCTTAGTATTTGAGACATTAGAATAATAGAAATTAATAATTTTACTATTAAGCATAAGTTGATAATATGAAAAATGAAGTAAACAATCTGCTATAATCGATCAAGTGTACAAATATTATTTTGCCTGTGTACGTAAATTCATCTAAAAACATATTTATTCTCTTTGTCAAATTTTGATATGATTATCTTTAAAGCTAATCAAACTTACATTAGTCTATATATTTAAACTTAGGTTAAAATGTTTAAAAATCAAAGTAAACAAATATGCAGTAACTTACTATATAAAGTATATGTAATTATTTCAAAAAAATTGGTAAAACTTGTAAGAGTTTAATCAGCAAATTATTTAAAGGGAAAAGGGTCAAAAATACCCCTCTACTTTGGAAAAAGGGCTAAAAATATCCTCCGAACTTATTTTGGGTCAAAAATACCCCTCCCATCTTTAAAGTTTTCAAATATACCCAATTCCCTCAAACTTCAAACCTACGTATTGGGGGAATAAGGGGATCTTATGGGTTATTATTTAGTCGGGTCGGGTTTAAATGATGGAGCTGGTTTAAAAAATGATTTTGGGTTATTTTGGGGGATAATTTCCGTCAAGACAGGGGTATATTTGAAAACTTTAAGGATGAGAGGGGTATTTTTGACCCAAAATAAGTTTGGAGGATATTTTTAGCCCTTTTTCCAAAGTAGAGGGGTATTTTTGACCCTTTTCCCTTATTTAAATTTTAATCTTGGATATGATCTTTTTTCTTTTCTTTTTTTTTAAATTTTTAATGATTACTTTAATTTTTTCTTTTCACTATAACTAAAATTTTGTATGTGTCAATTAATAGTTTCAGTTCTACTCTCCGTAAACAGTAAAAATAATTTGAAGAAGCAAAATAGAAACAATTAGATTTGATCTTACGCTAATTAAGGGGAAAAGACGATTTAAATTCTTTGAGAAATACATAGGGAAGAAACAGTGGGACGTGAGGGAATTAAGTTGGACTAGGCTATTGTGTGGCGATGGAGGATGACATAAGCAGAGGGCTCTTTAGTCCAGGCACTTAAAAATATAGGCAGCAGCTACAGAAAGGTTCTCTGAGGCCCATATATTGCTCCATTCTTACTGAAATGACCGAAATCCCCCAAAAAGCCAAGCGGCCATGTTGACCTGATGTGTGTCCCTTTTATAAGATTAGTAGAATATATATTACCCCCCTGAAACTTACTGGGAAAAGTAGAACTATTAAAATCTATCAAAATCTATCAAAACTAACAGCAATATAGCACATTAATGCCTTCGACTTTCTTTTGATAGATCATAACGCTACTTTACTTCTGAAAACAAGTATTCTCCCAAAACCAATAGCATTGACCAACTTGATCATAAGCTGATACAATCCGAGTGGCATCAAGGCCTTTTACAAGGAGCCAAGCGAGGGAACTTCAAGCTATGCAAGCATTGTTCATGAGGAAGGACATACTTGAATACATTCTAGAGCCTTCCCGGGGTTCCAAGTGTTCATGATAGCATGGAAGGATGGTTTTGAGAAGAGTGTTGAAGATGGCCATGCTTGCAATGTGGCCATTACTTAAAGATTTGCAATTTCAAGTTCTCTTGCCAAAAGAAGACACCCAAATAAGGCCCTTACTTCATTAAGGGTAGAAGTGTAATAATATAGTTGTCTTCTTTTGAGCTTTAGTATAAATAGTAGTTTTTTTCATTTAGAAGACTTAGACTATTGTGAATATTGATATTTGATATTGTAAAACTCTTGAGAGTTGAGAGCTTGTGAAACCTTTGATTGAGTAATAATTGTTGAGAGGATTGGTTATTAGAATTCAAATCCTTTTGGTCATCCTAGGAATTTGGTGTCTCTTTTTGTTCTTAATTTAAGAGGTCTTAGTTTTGTATAACTTTGGTTGCTAAATTAGATCTTAAGTTGTGTCAAATTATCTATCCTTTTCTTTTCTTGCATTTTAATTCTATTTTCGTTTTTAATGATACATCAATTGATATTAGAGCTTAGATTAGATTTGTTCTATCGAATCTAGCCTAGGGTTTGTTGCTTAAAAAAAAAATCTGGACCAACAACCCCAAAAAATTTGTGTTTGTTTTGTTGTTTTGTTATTAGATTCTTGTTCCTTAGTACGTTAGGGTTTCAAATCTTCAAATTTCGTGTCATTCGGGTCAATAGTGAAGAATCTACCATTGTTGGGTTGAAGCTTTTGAAAAAGTTAAAGAACAACTTAGTGGGTTTTGATTTGTGACGAAAAGGGGAGTTGATAACCATTGGGCTTTGTTCTACTACGTTAAGGGAGCCTAAATCCGAAATTTGGGGGTAAAATGAGTTGATTTGAGAGTAGCTAGAAATTTGAATGTTCATGTGTTCTTGAGCTATCTTCATAGATTCAAGTGGAGAAGAAGACTCAAAAGGAAAGTTAGATCCAAAAGTTTATTCCAAGTTTTGGAAAAGTGTTTTTTACCCAAATGGAATGGTCCTAGGTTGAGTGGGTCCGTTGTGCCAAAAAAGTCAACAAACCCAGCCCAAGATCCAAGAAATCACGTGCTATCGTCGTCATTGAAGCAAAGATACGGTCCAAATTCACGGACCGTAAAAGTACGGATCGTCAATCAGTCCGTCAAATTGAAAACTTGGAAAAGTTGAACAACGGCTGGAGATCTACGGTTGCTATATACGGACCGTAAATAAGATACCGTCCGTAGATTTGAGAACGCTCCCAACCGTAGATTGGAGTGAAATTTGCTACGCCTCTTTTGTCTGATTTATGCTTGACCATATATGGACCCGTACATTTTATACGGACCGTATAATTGAAGAAGTCCCTACCTTAAATCTGAACTCCAAATCCGTAGGTTCTGTTCCCCATTTACGGACTACATCTACGGTCCTTCAAAAACATACGGACCGTATAACTACGTCCAGTTCAAACCGTAAATTCCAACAACGAAAAGGTACATTTGATTCAATTCCTTCACTTCTTTTTCCAAAATTTTCGCTTGATCCTTGGTTGGTTGTTTGTCTCCTTAATTCGTAGGTAAGGAACCCAAAAAAAAAAAAAAAAAAAAAGTACAGAAATTTTTAAATTTTCGTTACTTCAAATTGATATCTGGGATCAATTGGGGCTTCAAGATCGTGTTTTCAAATTATTACCTACCCGGGCCCGAAATTTTATTTATTTCCTGATTTTTGCATTCCATTCTCTTGTGTCTCTCAACTAGTAGTCATTTAGTAGTTGTTCCTACTTATGATTGCTAGTTCTTGTTCCGCATTTCTTTCGTGCTTTTCTTCGTTTTTTTGCTTCGTTGTTAATTTCTTGGTTCAAGTCCGTTAGATTGAATTGAGTCGTCCGTCTTTCTTAGTCTAACTTGGTTCTAGACCAAGAGTAGAATTTGAACCACTTGTGACTAGTCGACATTAACAACAAAGACGCAATCTTTGGCGGAAGCAATTTGTGAGGCAATTAAAGGTGCGTATACTTGACGGTGTGAGTTGATTTTACTAATCTAACGTTTTTGCTCGTTTTGTTGAGTGTCTTTAATAATTGCTATGGTTACGGCGGATGAAACCAAGTTCCGGGAACTCATACCAGATGATGTAATGAGAGCCTTGCGAGCCTTGAAGATAAGGTTGGGAGTATGGGTGGTCGAATGGAAAACATGGATGGTCGGACAGAAAACTTGGGAAGTAGGGTGAGACGGTGGAGGTAGTAAAGAGGTCTCGTATTCGCCACAGTGCAATACGAGGAAGCACGAATGGGTACTCTACTCAAGCACTTCACTTACATTTGTCCCGCCGCACCTTCCATCATCTATAACCCCGCTCCCCAAAACACTCCCCAAAACACCCCTCAAAACACAGCCCTCTACCCCACCAAACAATATTCCCGTATACCCCGACGGAACAACCCACCCCCACAAGATCAAACTCCAAACGACCACACATCCAAACGACCCACCTAAATGATCCACACCCAAACGCACCAATACCACCCCAAGACCGTCCAAACATCCAACAACCAAATGGGAAGAGATAGGGGAAGGCTATACTTCGAGCACGAACGTTAAGATGACCGAGGTTGGAGGCCACGAGACGCAAACGCAGGGAGGTTATCGAGGAAGGGGTGGAAGGCATGGTCCTAACCCTCGCGTGGGTAGGCAAAGAGGTACCCAATTCGTGACCATCGAGGTTATGATGATGATGGAGATTTGAATGGAAACCATGATTATGGAGGAGGGCGAGACACGAGTCTCGAATTAATTAAAGTTACTTTCTCCCAACCTTGAAAGCGAGGAAATGACCTAGATACATTTCTTGATGATCTGAGTCAACGGGAGAACCTTTTTTCGTTCCAAGTGTATCATGATCAAAATGTGTATCATGATCATTGATGGTGGGAGTTGTGCGAAATGTTCTGGTCTGACTCTGAATTAATTTCTTGAAACTCTCGCTTTTAGTCATGGTTTCTCTTACAAAGCTTGATGGACTGATAGATATGGTGAATTGAAGGTGACGATAATTGATATCAAATTCAAAGTTGGAAAGTATCGAGATGAGATCTGTGATGTAGTTCATGCAAGCTTGTCACATACTGTGGCGACCTTGGCAATACTGATTGGTCACCCGAAGCGTGTTGGTAGAACGGTCGATATGCAACTGTTGATCGGTCAAGCGTGTGACATATGTGCCCAATGCTGCCTGCTTGAGTTGGTGAAGTCTACATCCTGTGAAAATGAGAGTTGAAAAAGAAGGGCAGGGGCCTTGCGATCAAACGTGGTACGAGGAATATAAAGAGAGTGGTTCTCGAAGGAAGTCTGCAAAGTCGCGAGTCAAAGGGGAAGGCGGTATCCTTTCTTGGCAAACTTTGGGGATATTAGGGAGGAGGTGGAGGAGCGTCGGCGGTGATTCTCTCGTGCACTGGGGACTATGCATTACGCTGTATGAACTAACCCCAACTTTCCAAGTTCTACATTTCTTACTCTTTCGCGGGGATTTTGATGATGTGTTCCCAGCGGAACTCACCGGAGGATTACCGCCTTGAGGGTGAAAACCAAATTAACTTTGTCCGGGGTCTCGGTGCCAAACAAGCCGAAACTATGGGGCCAACCAGGGTGATACTAAGGAGCTTGAGCAAGTGGATGAGCTCGCTTGAAAAGGGGAGTTGTGCGAGAAAGTATGAGTCCGTGTGTCGTGCCGCGTGATCTTGGTGCCGAAAGAAAGATGGATCATGCGCATGTGTTGATTGGGGCCATTGACAAGATAACGACAAAAATATCGCCGTCCATGCTAAATGCTTGATGACATGCTTGATGAGTTGAATGGTTCGTAACTTATTCCAGATAGATATTAGGAGTGGGTATCGTCAATTCGGATGAAACCGGAGATGAGTCTTACCGCATTCAGACCAAGTTTGGTACATATGAATGGTTGGTGATGCTGGTCTACTTCTAGCAGCTCACAATACTTTTATGCGTTTGATGAATCGTAGTGATGAAACCATTATTGGCAAATTCGTGGTTGTTTACTTTGATGATATATTGGTGTACGGTAAAACCATGGATGAGCGTGTTATTCACTTGAAATGTGTGTTTGAAGTGCTTAGACAAGAACAACTTTATGCTAATGTTGCTAAATGCTTTTTTGTGTCGATAAGTTGTTTTCTTGGGTTTTGTTGTGAGTTCAAGAAGCGATTAAGGTTGATGAATCAAAAAAGACGCTAGTAAGAATTGTGACTCTAAAATCATTGGTCTTATTAAAGTTTTCATAGATTGGCTAGTTTTTATAAGCGGTTTGTTAAGGGGTTTTTAGTACCGTGGCATTTCCTTTGGCCAGGGTAATCAGAAAGGATAAACTTTTCTTGGAGTGTGGAGTGAGCAAAGGCTTTTGAAACTAAAACAAATTAGCTCAGCTCCGTGGTTATTCTGATTACCGATTTTGACAAAATCTTTGAAATTAAATGTGATGCTAGTAAAGTAGGTATTGGTGCCATTTTGATGCAAGACCAAAAACCCATTGCCTATTTTAGTGAAAAGCTTAAGGGTGTGACGTTGAATTACTCCACTTTATGATCTTGAATTGTATGCTTTGATTAGAGCTTTGGGTAATTAACTTCGATTGGTAACCTAAAGAGTTTGTGATTAGGACCAGACCGTAGATCCTTAAAACATCTTAAGGTCGAGGAAAGTTGAACAAAAGGCATGCTAAATGGGTTGAATTCCTTGAAACCTTCCCATATGTAATCCGATACAAAAAGGGAAAGGAGAATGTAGTGGTGGATGCCATCAAGGCTCACGTTTTTGATTAATACACTTGTCTTCCAAAGCTGATGGGTTTTGAAAGCTTGAAGACATTGTATCAAAGGACCGTCTTTTGCCAAAATCTTTCTAGATTGCGAAGAGTGGGAAAGGAGAGGTGGATTAAGGATAGGTCTTACACTCACATCTGGGTTTTGATGGTTTCTTGTTCAAAAACAAGCGTTTGTGTGTGCCCATGGAGCTCTTGGAAGGGGAATTATTTGTGAGGGGAGGGCCTGTATAGGGGATTGATGGGACATTTTGGGATTGATAAGACTTTGGGGATTCTTGAGGAGCAATTTTGTTGGCCTCGTATGGGAGGATGTAGCTAGATTTGTGGCCAATGCATTGAGTGTCGTGGCGCCAAGTCTAGCCTCTTCCCGTGGTTTGTATACCACTCTCCCCGCCTCCAACAACGCTTAGGTTTGATATTTCGATGGATTTTGTGTTGGGTTTGCCTAGAACCAAAAAGTCTACGGATAACATCTTTGTTGTGGTTGATCGATTTTCTAAAAATGGCTCGTTTCGTTGCTTGTCATAAAGTTGATGATGCTCATAGTAATTTGTCTTTGTTTGTTGAACATGTGGTAAAGTTGCATGGTATTCCCAAAACCATAGTTGACGATAGGGATCCCAAATTCGCTTAACTTTTGGAAAGAGGTAATGAGAGCGACTTGGTACTAAATTGTTGTTTCTACCTCTTGTCTTGTGAACCGATGGCGAACCCGAAGTTGTCGATAGGACCTTGGATTACATGCTTAGGGCCATGGTTAAAGGAAACTAACTTGAGAAGATGTTCCCTTTGGTTGAATTTGCTTACAATAGAGTCATTCATAGCAATGGCGTGTCACCTTTTGAAGTGGTTTATGGTTTTAACCCACAACCACGCTAGATCTAACCCGCTTTGTCTCGAGATGTTGTGTTGAGTTTAGATGGCAACAAGCAGTAGGAGCCATGAAAAGTTGCATGAGAAGGTGAGGCTTCACCTTGAGAAGAAGAACCAAGAAACGACGAAGGCAACAAGACGGCAAAAGAGTTGTGCTTGAGCACGGGTGATTGGGTTTGGGTACATTTCGGAAAAGAGAGGTTCCAGACAAAGAAAGACAGTTGATACCTAGAGGAGATGGTGCATTTGAAGTCAATGAGCTCGTGATAATGCACTGCAAAATTGATCTTGCACCGAATACCAAGTTCACCGCACGCCCGATGTGTGTGATCTCTATAAACATGGTTGTGCAAGATAGTGATCCCTTAAATTTGAGGGACAAATTCTCGGCGTCTTTTTTTTCTTTTGAACAAGCCTTGAAATCCAAATTTTGGGTCCTTTTATTTGAGTTCATAATAATGATGGCGGGTTTCATTAATGAAAAGAAAGCGGAGGCCCGGATGCGCACGATCGTAGAACACGAAGGAGGAAAAAAAGCTTATGATGAGCATCTATTTGAGTCGATCATTTCCGAATCCTAATTCAGTTTTCTTCTTGTGTTAGGCACGCCTTACAATGTCGAAGTTTTACGCTTAGGGAAGAAATGTTCTTGAAGGGGAGAATGATACAATCTGAGTGGCATGGTCTTTTACAAGGGCCAGCGAAGGAACTCAGTATGCAAACGTTGTTCATGAGGAAGGACATACTTGAGTACATTCTAGAGCCTTCCCGGGGATTCCAAGTGTTCATGATAGCATGGGAGGATGGTTTTGAGAAGAGTGTTGAAGATGGCCATGCTTGCAATGTGACCATTACTTGAACATTTGCAATTTCAAGTTCTCTTGCCAAAAGAAGACACCCAAACAAGGCCCTTACTTCATTAAGGGTAGAAGTGTAATAATATAGTTGTCTTCTTTTGAGCTTTAGTATAAATAGTAGTTTTTTTCATTTAGAAGACTTAGACTATTGTGAATATTGATATTTGATATTGTAAAACTTTTGAGAGTTGAGAGCTTGTGAAACCTTTGATTGAGTAATTGTTGAGAAGATTGGTTATTAGGGAATTCCAAATCCCTCTTGGTCATCCTAGGAATTTGGTGTCTCGTTTGTTCTTAATTTAGAAGTCTTAGTTTTCTATAACTTTGGTTGCTAAATTAGGTCTTAAGTTGTGTCAAATTATCTATCCTTTTCTTTTCTTGCATTTTAAATCTATTTTCGTTTTTAATCTTGCGTCATAAGCTCTTTTTACAAAAAATAAAAATAAAGAACCATAAGCCCTATTTATTGAATTATGTTATCTAATTAATCCACTGAAGCGAAATTTAAAAGATAACAAAGAAATGAGTCGAGGGGAAAAAGAAGAGTGTATGCATAATCTTCTTTTTGACCAATTGTTTCAAGTTTGACGGATCTATCTATGGTTTCACTTTATTCAATCAACGAGGCATGTGAACATCAGGTGAAATTTGTGCGCTATACTGCTATCCAATAACCCTAGGGCTAAACCTGTATCTCCAAGTGATTGCAGATATAAAAATGCAAACAAAGAACTATTCGGAAGAAAAACTTGAAGTGTTGAGGAAAACGGTTACCTCCCCTTCTTCAATGCTATTTGCTTTCTGCTTTAACTGCAGCATAGGTATTTCAATTTTTGCCATCAAATACTGGCTAGATTGTTGCAATCGCTCCTTGAACTGAACAAACTCAATAACCTAGAAAAGTTTACAAATGAAGTTTTTGTTACCATTGTGCTAATTCATTGTATGTTTTACTAAATTATTCTTTTGTTCAACAAAGGGAACCATTTGAACGGATACTAAATGACAATTATAAGCAGTGTAAGCTTCTAAACCAGAAAATCAATAATTGCTCCAACATATACCCTCTCCGAACTCACATCGCAAGAACTATGTCCAGAAAGAGTAAAAAGTACTTCCCGCATTAGCCTCTTTCCTCACTCCCAATAACCAGAGGAAAGATTGACAATACAGTGGAAAAGGCAATTACCAAACCACGTCTACGCAAAACTCTCAAAACTGCTAAAAACAACGTAGCCTAATTTTACTTACTTTGGAAGAAGATGACAGACCGTACAAAAAAAGGCAAGAGAATTCATGTACCATTTTAGGAAAAAAGTATCACAAGTTCACTGATTAGCATACCTCCAGCAGGTTGAGCTTAAGGCTAATTCCTGTATTGAAGCAAGATTCCTACACTACTACAAGAGGCTAGTTTCCCTCTTTTAATGTTGAGAGCAACAGAGAGCAAAGAACAAAGAGCCCCAATGAAACTAGATATGATGCCACACATGCTATACCCACCAAAATGAATTGCTAAAGCACCTAGAATTATAAGTTTAGATCTATTCATCTCAACCTCAAGAAAAAAAGTTCCACATATATTAAGAACTAAACTAAAAGCAGGTCAGCAATTAGTAAAATGCAAAAAAAATCAGATATCTATCTTGTGGTCTAATTTAACTGGCCAAGTTGCATTCTCGCCAGTAGCATAATCGCTTATTGACTTTCATCAATAGCATGAATGGCAGAATATCTTTATATCTTGTAGTTTGGCATGCATATATAATAGGCCAAGTCGTACTCTAACCAATGGCATACAACTAGCCAAGTTGTGCTCTCGTCAATCTCACTGGAGCTTGGTATAAATGGAGAGACACGGAGAGAAGATTTGGGATGGCCAAAAAGAGAACAATATAAGCCAAGGGCAACAAGAAAAAGGGACAAATTTCTACGTCTCTGGGAAATAATTAGATTTTCTCATGACAGGTATTCCTGCATCATGCTGCAGAAGCCTAGCATTTGGTCCTCTGCCTCTTAAGAGGAAATTGATATAAAGTTATGGTTTAACAGCAGAGTGCACAAACCAGAATCGGCCAAAATGAGGGTTTAAGAGCAGATATGGCGTAGATTGTAAAAACTTCTGTGCATTTTGGGAACTTGGATTACTATATCAATTTGCTTTGAGAATGTTTGATAATTTATCCTTTTTTAGATAAATCTTATAAATATTTAGTTTACACATTAGAAAAAACATGTTTGATAATTTATCCTTTTTTAGATAAATCTTATAAATATTTAGTTTACACATTAGAAAAAACATGCACATTCTTAAAGCTGAGATCTATTCTATTTGAACCAAAAAAAACCACCCTAACACAGCTTGAACCAGGATGGTGTAGGGATCTAGTAGCTCAATTGGTTCGCTACCTGAACTTTCACCTTGTTGGTGAGGGTTCGAATCCCCACATTGTAATCCCCTTCCCCATTTCCCCTTCCCCTACCCCCTATGTAATAAAAATATATATATATATATATATATACACACACACATACACATATATATAGGAGGGTAAATTTAGCACTGTAAACACCGGAGGAATAATATGTGTAGGCCACTAACTTACTTTAGAATAACTTCGATGACGATATGCAAGAAATGTAAGATCAGCAGATTCTCTAAAATGATCATCCATAAATCTTAGATAATCCCTCAAAATATCTGTTGAATCAGCCCACAATGGTGATGCTAGCATCTGTGGAAAGATGTGGTGCGATACAGTTTCCAACAATATGTTCTTCACGTCCAGTGTTTTATACCTACATAGGAAGAGAACTGTTACCATATAAGACAGACTGAAGCCTAAAAAAGGTGAATCCCAAAGAATTGATTTCCAAATGACAGAAATAAAACGTAATACAAGCAAGTAATGAGCTGATTTCTGGGGGACAAAGAGGAAACTAACTCTTACCATTCATACGCCAACGGAAGAGAATTCCAGTGGGAGTACAAATGCAACAGCAAAATCTTGTACTGCCAAACATGTCTGTCAACCATGCACCATAGATATTATATGTCATAAAAAAACAATCTTTCAAGAGAAGCTAAGCATTTAAAAGATACCAAGTATCATGAAGGATTATCAGAATTCATATCAGCACAGCTCTATAATTATATGACAAGGAACTAAGTTATTATAGCATATGAATCAATACAATAACTCTAGATATAGAGAAGTAATAGTAAAAATTAATTCCAAATTTTACAGTAAAAGATAGGTAAATTAAATTATTAAAGCTTCATGCTTCCTGAAGTAGTTTAAACCTGTCCCACTTGTGCAACAAGAACAAAGAACAGTATGGCATCCATCCTCTCTTAATCTGCACTAACCTGCATTTTCTCAACTGATTATCTTCAATAACCTCCCCTAAGATCAACCGTCCAGGTCTTCGAGGACTTCCATAGAAGTCTATCACACAGTCAAAGCTTTCGCAAAGCATTTCCTTCTCTCCGCTCCGATTTATATGACACTCTTTCCATTCTGGAGAGTTTCCAAAATGTTCAATACCATTCCATTTCCGTACAACTTCCAGTACTTTCAACAATTCAAATTCATTAAACTATCCAAATATTAAACTTCGATATGATGTTTTCTCCATCACACTAACTTCTCAACCACTGCTTTTATATTTTCTTCTACTATAACTAAAGCCAAATTTAACATCTTGACATTTAAATCCAGTCAAATATCGCCGTATAAAGTGGGATCAGGGATGGAGTGTTATTTTCCTTTTTAAAAGTATATATTTTCTCTATTCTTGCAGCCTCTTTGTAAGAACAATGCTCGCTGAGGTCATGAGGTTCAAAAAGTTTACTGCCTTAAATGATGGAAAAACTGTTTCCGCAAAACAGGTATGCAAACATATAATGCATTCGTGATGTACTTGACACTCGTTAAATATTGCATTCCAGCAAGTTCTTGACATAGACAGATATCTTGTCTTTTATTTGGATCCAGGAACCAAATGTAAAGGTGGCGCTCGAACTGGGAAACAGGCCTCTTTTTAGTTTTGTTTTGGTTGTTGGAAATATGTAGGGATTTTACACTTGCTTCTGAAAGATTTGTGCTTCTAAACAGTTAATAGCTAAAGAAAAGGTTAATAGACTGAAAGAGATTCTTATTCACTACGAAACATAATTATGGGAAGATGAATTGCCGAAGAGAAAACAGATTTAGGGAAAGAAAGAACGGTTTAAGTAGAAAGGGTTGTTCAGTTAATGGAATACAGCGCTTTGCTTTTCTTTTTTTCTCTAGAAAAAATGTTTTCGTTTCGCATGCAAAATATAAATTGTTGTTTGAGTTCAAAATCAAAATCAGCTACTTTGTCGAAAACAGGAATTTGGATTGGAAACCAAGCATGCTTTAAGAATTGGCAAGGCTATTTTGACCAGACCGTATATAATTGTACGAAGGAATCAGTAAATTGGTAAAAGTTTCTGGCTCCAACAGACCCGCTCTGCAATTCTCTACCAAAATCAAGTTCGGACCTAATTTTGGGCCTTCACGAACATTAGCACCAGATTCCATCTTTCCAGGTAACATTCGTTTTTCATCCCTCCTTTTTTTTTTTTTTTTTTTTTTTTTGGGCTACCCACCCAGTTTCTGGTGTTCGCTTTGGGGCCCAACTAATCCGGATTCGTGTTGGGAAGTCCCACCTTTGAGGGGAGGTCCATTCCGGGGGCGCGAACCCGAGACCTATGGTTAACGACAGAGGGGTACTTACCACCCACCACAACCCTTGGTGGGTGGATGACATTCACTACACCTTTTGTATCCTCAAAAGAATTGCCCTTACTTGGGTTGCTAAAATTCATACTTCATCGACAACTCAGTTATCTAACATAATAGCATAAATGGTCTCAAGAAAAATGACTTTTTTGAGTTTTAATGGTTCACATCACAAGAAGATACCAAACAACCCAACCCATTGTTTATGAAATTATTCAATAGTGACAAAGTCTGCTGGTTAACGGAGCATATAGACCAACAAAAATGTGCATAGAATCGAAGTTCCTCCCTAGATCTCATGACCTGCTTATAGTATCAAGAATCACATTTACATGCAAGAGTGTGTATATGTATTGCAGATACAATACATTTTCAACAAATTTATGGTTCAAACACCTCCTTACTGATTATCGCATGCCTTATTTAGGTTAATGCAACAAATTAGCCTCTGGCTAGCATATCTATAAATTCTGTATATCGGTCCATTTAAGACCATTACCAAATCTCCCAGAATCGAATAAACACTGTCTTGGAGAGGCAACAGGTCCATGCGGTGCAAGAGATGACCCTCAAAATTAGTAAGAAAATCAAGAACGGGATCCATTAGTCAAGTCCACCTTATTATGCACATTTCGTGTAAGCCATCCATCAGTTAACATGTTTTTATTCTTTTGCAAATTCATGAAAGGTATAAATCTGACCAATGGGTTAGCAAATGATGAATCTGCTACTTTAGAAGCCATATAAGAATTTAAACCTTCTAACCTTCGTATTGTCAAACCAAATTCCAAGATCATAATTGATTCCACCAGATACCCAATATGCCTAGTACGCCAAAAGAGCTACAGCCAGGGTAAGAAGATTCATCAGTTAGACAGTTGCACAAGAAAATAACAAGACAACCATGCTATGTCAATAGAAAGTAAGATATTGATTCAGCAATTGGGAACTGTGAATATCAAAATCACCTTATATAGTCAAAAGCATACATAAGCTGAGCAATCACTAAACAGAATCGAAGACAGTAACGGCACATTTGGCCAATCTCCCAAAATAAGGAAAGCACTTTTGCCAAAAAAGATTTTCAGAGAAGTGCTTGGAGAGAATAGTAGTTTGTGTCCGGACAATCTATTTGGAACGCACTTTGGTCAGTACTAGATAAACTATTTGTTTAGCCGATCTTTTCAAAAAGCCATTCTGAGTGTCAAATTACGAAAAAGCGCATCTACTCGCTTTACAAATGTACAATTTAAATAGATAACTTATTTTTAATATTTCTTATGAAAGACTTAATTATGTTTTTTTTATTTTACTCAATTAAAATGTAAAAAGAAAATCACAAATACATTAAAAATTTAATCAATAGTATACTTAATCAAAGTAACAAAAGTTCTTTTAGTGCATTTTTACAACTTTCTCATCTTCCTTTCTAAGAAAACCCAATAGCTACATCCAATTCCATACTCCATCCGAACCAAACTACACTACACTCATTTAAGCTTTACTAGAGAAGGCATTAATGGAGAATTCCAAAGTCGAAGGTCCCTTCTAAAGCTCTGTCTCGAGATCCAAGATTCTTTTTATGAGAAATTAAGTGAGACTACGAATTGCTCCTGCAAGATAGTCGACCGATATTTTTGCTGACAACACTAGGTCAAGCTAATAAATCGTTGCAGTGACAAAATCAAATTTGAGACAAAAAAGGTTTTTTATCAAAATGCAACCTAGAATTTGCTCAGTTTTCTTCCAATTTTATTGGATCATGAAGCGGTGTATCTTATGTTTCTTCACTTGTTAACTCCATTTGTATTATTTTGATCTTGTATTGGTGAAAAGACATTTTGAGATGCAGGAGTGTGTGGTTATGTAGCGACACCGGAGGAGTTGCTATTGGTGGTGGCATTGCTACTAGCTACAAGGTTATGTTTTGGTTTTAGGTTGATGATGATGATGACGTATCGTGATTTTAGGGCGGGTGAGGAACATGCATGGTTATAGGTGTTTAAAGAATGTATTTTGACCAACTAAGGGTGTTTAGTAATCACGAAGTTAGGGGAACGAGTTTACAAGAAGACCGTGAAAGCAAAGGTGTAAACTTGTGTGTTTTTTTATTCGTGACGTAGCATATTTACTTATACTGAACCTGCAAAAAGAGAGTGTTGGCCTGTTGGGATAGTTACATCCAAAAAAATATCACTATAAATGTGAGGAGCTAATGAAGTCCAACATGGCACTAGGGTCAGCAAAATTGCATCAACCATGCTGCACCAAAAATTAAGCAAAACGTACAAATAAGTTCGACTTTTAGAACTATCTTGTTTTTGTCCGCAAACAACCTATCAAGTCTTTCCTTACGGAGTCAACTTGTGTATTGAGTATATATACATTAAGGAGAGAGTTTTATATACACATGTTAGTGTCCCACATGGAAAAGGATTGTGATGTCTGTTTATAAATAGGGCTCAATCTAGTAATATAGTTTACGCATCTTAAAAACATTTCCTGAGTCTCTATTTCTCACATGGTATCAAAGCTTTAGTGAGAGAGTTCGTCGTGCAACATATCAACAACATCTAGGAAGAAGATTTGTCACCGTGCAATTATTCCGGTGACTTGATTGTTAAGGTTTATTAGCATCAACTCTGTCTTTCATCAGTATTTGCAGAAACCAACACCACCACAGAATTGCTCGGGCTCCGGCAACAAAAGCCCAGCTAGACCCATCAAAAAATTCCACCTCACGTGCTCTCACGCACCGACTAGAGGTTTGGCATTCCGACGAGATCTTGGTCACGCGCCAACTTGTGAGCCCCTTTTCTGACAACTTTCAGATATGATTTTTTAGCCCTTGAGGATTGCCTCACGATCTTGATTCCAGCTATACCATTTTTGAGTTATTTCGATCACTTTGCACCTTTCCGGTGAGTTTCCAGCGAATTCCAGCAGTGTTCCGATCAGATTCCAATGAAATTGTATTGTAGTGTTCTCCGTGAGATTCCAACCTAACATCTTGATTCCACCGCCAGCAGCTTTTTCGATCGGTTTTGCACCAATTCCAGCAACTTATTTTCAGGATATACTGCACTGAAGCTTCTGCTTACTTCAATCCAACCATGTCTCTTGGATTTGATGTTTTTAATTCCAAAAATATGAGAACTAAAAATTCAAATCCTATGATTACTTCAGAACCCATAATGAGAAGATCAAAAAATTGAACATCCCAGACTACGGAGAATTGACAAGGCGGAGGTTGTCTTGGAAGATGTCGACCTAAATGTAGTTATTGTAATAGATGACACACTCATGAAGTATGCAATCCTTTGCATGATCGACTACCTAAGAATGCTCATGTTGCTCAAACAGACTCTATAGGTTATCAGTGATTTTATTTATCAGATGGGCAATATGAGTTCCTTTTAAGCAAACATTTTCACAAGTAACCTCAGTTGCTCGGCCTCATATTTTTGTTCTTGATAATTCTTTTGCTTGTGTTTCAACGTCTAGTAACATTGCATTCCTAGACTCCAGCGGTCATGATCATATTTCTGCTGATATATCACTTTTGTCAAATATTGTTTATTCACGGTCTCTTTCTGTCGTTACTTTAGCCAATGGGATCCAAACAAAAGCAAAAGGAGATGATTATTCAAGATGTACTTGGATTTTCTTAATGAAAGATCATCCTGAGTTATTTTCTATATTTAAAAGTTTTGTGCTGAAATACAAACTTAATTTGGTGTTTCTATTCGAACTTTTCGTAGTAATAATGACTTAGAATACTTATCTTCCCAGTTTCAGCAATTTATGACTCACCAAGGAATTATTCATCTAACATCTAGTCCGTACACCCCTCAGCAAAATGGGGTAGCAGAGAGGAAGAATAGACACCTCACTGAGACTACTCGCATTCTTTTCATTCAATCCGATGTTCTGCTTCGTTTTTTTGGTGATGCAATTCTAACATCTAGCTACTTAATTAATAGGATCCTCATCTTCCATTCAGAATCAGATTTCTTATTTACTATTGTTTCCTCCGTCACTAGGGCGATCAAGGACATGTACGATGGAGCCAAGACCCAAGAGCTCTTAGCCCGTTTTTATTTGCCTTGGTGATGGATGTATTGACGCGGCATATCCAAGGAAAGATACCATGGTGTATGTTATTCGCGGATTACACAGTGCTGATTGACGAGACCTGGGAGGGAGTTAACACTAAGATGGAGCTTAGGAGATAGACCCTGAAGTCTAAAGGGTTCAAGTTGAGCAAGACAACGTACCTGGAGTGTAAGTTCAGTGACGTGACATGAGGCTGACGCGAAAGTGAGGCTTGATACACATGCCATCCAAAATAAATGAAGTTTCAAGTATCTTGGGTCTATTATTCAAGAAAATAGAGAGATTGACGATGATGTCACACATCGTATTGGTGTGGGGTGGATGAAATAAAGGGTCTAATACGGAGCCTTGTGTGATAAGAAGGTGCCACCAAAACTCAAAGGCAAGTTCTACAGAGTGGTGGTTAAATCAACAGTGTCGTATGGGGTGGAGCGTTGGCCAGTCAAGAACTCTCACGTTTAGAAGATGAAAGTTACAAAAATGAGGATGTTGCGGTGGATGTGTTTGCACACTAGGAGAGATAGGATTAGAATGAAAATATCGAGGACAAGTTGGGAGTGGCCTCAATGGAGGACAAGATGAGGGAAGCAAGGCTTAGATGGTTCAAACATGTGAGGAGGAGATGCGCGGATGTCCCAGTGCAGAGGTGTGAGAAGTTGGCAATGGATGGCTTCAGAAGAGGTAGAGGTAGGCTAAAGAAGTATTGGGAGAGGTGATTAGACAAGCCATGGTGCTTGCAGCTTACCGAGGACACTACCTTAGATAGAAGGTCGTGGAAGACACAGATTAGGGTAGAAGCTTAGTCGGTAGTAGAGCGTTGTCTTGCTTATCCTTCCTTAGTAGGCGTATTAATTCTCCTGTAGTTTCTTATCCATCAATTATTGTAATTATTTATTGTTATTCGCTTAGCGTACTGTTTTGTTGTAGTTACTGTTCCTTTTTCCTTTTTGACCTGCTTTTGCTTTATCCTGAGCCTACAGTCTATCAGAACCTCCCAAGGTAGGAGTAAGGTCTGCGTACACTCTACCCTCCCCCTCCCCCACAAAACTTGTGGGGTTACACTGGGTATGATGTATTGTTTCCTCAGTCACATCTATACTCTCTTCCCCCTCGTGTCTCCGAGAGCACATGTTTTGTTCATAACTTAGCACCTTGGAAAGATAAATTTGCCCCTCGTTATCTCAAATGCTTCTTTTTGGTTATTCTCGAGTTCAAAAGGGGAATCGCTACTACTCACCTAATATTCGTTGGTACCTTATGTTAGTCGATGTCACATTTTGAGTCTCGACCTTACTTTACATCTTCGGATCTCCTGATATCTATGAGGTCTTACTTATACCGACTTTTGAAGAATTTACGGTTACTTTTTACTTCTCTGAGGTCTTCTTAGGATGATTCACGTCATGAACCGTACCCTGCACCTACTGCGAACTTGTCTCTTTCTAGTCAACCGATTGCACTTTGAATGGTCCACTAACAAACTCACCCCCTTTACACTAATTTAAGTTATCATCATCTGTCATCACCCCATTGTGCCTTTGTATCATCTTTGCCTTAGACTCATTGGATCACATTAGAAGCCAACTCCTCCCAAGAAGTAGACACTAGAAAGTTGTTTGGTCTCGATTTAGAAGATGAGTGCTCTGATCTCGATCAAGTGTAATAGGCTCTTGTTAAAGGCAAATCAATAAGAGAAAAATTGTTAATAAACTCTGAAAACTCCTCCATGGCCTCGATACACCCAAACCTCTTCTCCGGAATCTTATGGTATTAAAATCCCATCTCTAAATACCGGCGCCTAACCTTCAAAAACCTCCTTTGAACCTCTCCCACGAGTCGTAGATACCCGAAACCCACGAACAATTCTATTATCAAAGTTTTTTAATCACATTCCTAGCAAAAACTCTCCCTTGTTAACCACGATTAGGGGTGGCAAATGGGTCATTTGGGCTAAAGTTGGGCGGGTCAAGATGGGTTGAACCTGTAGATGGGCCAAAGCCCAATCTTGCCCAAAGCTTGTTTGGGCTAAGATGGGCTAAATGAAGGGTCATGACCCAACCCGCCCAACTTCACCCACCTTTTCAACATTTTGAGAAATTAAAAAAATATCGACATTCTTTGATTGTAAATATTCTCTCACTCATGCTTTTCTAAATAAACAGTGTTTTGAAAATCAAATTTAAATACTTTTTGGATATGAAAAAAAACTCAAACGTATGCTTTTCCTCAAAATAATAAAGATATTCACTGTAAATATTTCCTCATAAGTTATACTAGTTCATAAATTATATTCGAAATTATTCCGAAAATAAATCAAAAGAAAACTAATTGTTAATTGACGTAATGAATATTGATTTTGTCAGGTTCCTCTCTTTTACTCCTTTGTCTTATTTATATATTTTTAAGGTTGTCTTGTACATAACTAAGAGTGGCAAACATATGTCGGATATGGGTGGGTCGAAAATAGGTTAAGCATAGACCCTCAAGAAAAAAAAATTAAAAACTTAAAAATAAAAAGTTACTAGTAAAAAAAAAAAATTAAATAAGGAAATAAAAAATATTAAAAAATAAAATAAAAATATTTTTTCAAAAATAAAAATAATTACAAAAATAAATTTAAATAATAATTAAAAAAGAAGTTAATCATGTTTTGTAGCTTTTAACTTATGAATGAAGGACATTTGATGGGTCAATTTGGGCTCATTTGATGGGCCAGTTTCGGTTGATGATTTGTGATGGGTCAACTTGGGCTCCCAAATCAGCCCATCTTCAAAATCACTCTAGCCCAAACCCATTAAAGCTTGGGCGGGTCAAATGGGTTTGGGCTAGTTTTGCCAACCCTAACGGCGATACACTCCATCTTTCTATCATCCCAAAGAAACAAGAATTTCTCCCGCACTTCCTCAAGCCAGAATATAACCATACTTCACCCACCTACTTCTCCACACACTTCTAATAATGCTATCTGTCAGAATCTCCATTTTTGTTTCTTTAATACATATTACATCCCCCCCCCCCCCAAAAAAAAAAACCCAATTCCCTAAAACCTATTTTAATGGTGTCCTCTTTATTGGGGTCATTCAACCCCCATGATATTCCAACTAATGATTTTGCAATCCATCAACGCACTAATTTATCCCTCTTTAACGCCTCCCCTCCACTCAATTTCCCCGCTCGCCTCCATATTTCTCCTTTTGTACATCGAAATCTTTCCTCCCCCTTTTGTTCCTCAATAGTACCCTCTTCTTTTCCGCCCTTTCTTTTTCAATCAAATTTGCATTACCTCTCTCGTCTTATTGTCAATGCAACACAATAGCTAACAATACTCTATCTTCCATCCCCTCAATAGAGACCCTTAAGAACTTCCCAAAGTATTAATATTTCTCTTCCGCCTACTTTGAAAACTTTCGATCTTCTTCTAAAATATCCATAGGTTGGGGCTCATCCCACATTTGTGAGCCAGAATCAAGGCATACATAGGCTCTACAAGTACACGAGAATTTTTAGAATGAACCATAGCATCCCCTACAGGACTAGCCACCAAAGAAAAGCCATTTTCCAACCATTAAACAAGTCCCTCAAGCATTCCTTAGGAAGACAAAACTGCCCCAGACTCCCAGAAGAAGATGCAACACAACTAGTGTCACTAACGAGCCTCGTAGCTAAGCCGGAGTACACATTCTCACGAACAGGACCCCTGACACCCTGTTGTCAGTAATCGGTCCTTTTTTCCTCTTGAAACAGTAACGCCAGAGTACACATTGCGGCGAAAACGCTCGCCAACCATGGGTGTGTCGTACTGTGGCCTCCTAAAATCCTCAAGTTCTTCATATACCTTGTTATTGCCAAAATTCAAGTTCGAATTAGCTTTGTTCTGTTTCCACAAAATTGCCCGACCCTCTCCAGATGTGCGATCCAAGTGGTGCCCTGCAGGAGCCGTCGAAACAACGGCTTGGAGGTCCCTGCAACCTTCATTCTGATTAATCGTGAGATTTCTCGGCTCAGATGCCCTGTTTGAGGAAGAGCCGCTATTGTTCCCAGCATAAAACCCGATCTGTTTTTTAAAAGATATTTGAACTAGCTTATTTTGGTAGGTGAATCTGTTTTTTAGGGGTATTCTCGTCTTTTCGTCAAAATAAAACCCTTTCTTCTCCTCAAGGCTTCGAAATCCTCATCGTCTGTAAGGAGCTGGAAACTCCATCTTTGACGCATCAAAGAGCTTCACTCGCGGTTGCAGCCTCGTTCCCACCTCCCATCCTTCCTCCCCCCTTTCTTCCTCGTCTCCTTGTTCTCCCATTCCTCCAGCGACAAACAAGATGGTAGAAATTCAAGATACAACCAGATCCGAAACCCAAAAGCTCAATCATCTTCAACCTTCGGAGAAGCTGGCACTTTTCTTCCTTTCCTTACCAATATTCTTACCCGTGAAAGCTCATGTACTACACACATCATCCACAAAGCCACCACACAGGTCCCAAACTTTCTTGAAAAAATCGAAGCACCATAAATGGACAGGTAGACCCACCATGTTTACCACCCCGAAATATCTGGAAACATGTGGGTTGTCACACCCACTGTGTTATACCCATATTTCCAGCCTTGAAAAGCTCTCTCCCAACCACCTTCTACCTATGTCAAGAATGTGCCTTTGTTTGGTCTTCATCCACGAGACGGAACAAGAAACGAGTTTCACCCAATTTCGAAATATTCAGGCCATCGATATCAGTCCAAGCTTCTGTTGCCCAGTTCCTGACGGCTTCCCGGTGACCCCACCCATTTGGAGAAAGTTCCCACCAGACAAGTCTTCAAAAATTTCTTTCAGTTGTGGGAATGTTCTACAGATAGGCTAAACTTGGGTTCCCCATCGGAATCTAACCTCTTGCATCTTCCACCTAGATCCAGCGGTGTCCAATCTAAGGCTTCTTTGAAAGACAATTTCTCTCTTCCTAGATTCAAGAGAGAAGTAAGAACTTCTCTCTCTGGAGTCCATTGTTATCTAAGAAAATTACTCTAATGTACTGTCGAGGACATAACTCAGAAAATAAAACGTGTGCACTCTCTCTAATTTAAACTTTAATATGAGATTGTCACCATTATCAAATAGAATTTCCACGTGTATGGCTCATCAAAAAGAATCAAGCCTGCATGTGAGGGGACGTGCATACGCAGTGTAATCCACAAGTGGAGTCTCGGGAGGGTAGGGTGTACGCAGACCTTACCCCTACCTTGGGAGGTAGAGAGGCTGTTTCGGAAAGAACGTGTTGAAGACATAATTGAGAAAATATAAAGTTTGCTCTCACTAACAGCTTAATCTTTTAGATGAAATAGTCACACATTTCAACATGTTCAAAGCTACCAGCCAAGAAAACATGCCAGGTAACTGGATTTTGATCTTTAATTACTAGACAACCATTTACAGGAATGTCTTGCAAAGCTAGGAACTATTAGACAAATTATAGTACAGTTTGAACCAGCATCTTTCGAGTCACATAATAGTGGTTGTAATAATACGTAATGAATAGAGCACTACAACACCATATGGAAAAATACGAACCTGAACCAACAAGTTGCATGCCATAGACAGAAGCTCTTCGCCATACACGCTCTCTTGAGCATCCAAATCTTTTGATAGTGGGAGATTTTCACAGTACATTTGTGACATCTTTACAGCTGTTGTCTCCAGCTCTGGAAAAGAAGAATGACAATAATCTAGGAGCTAGCATCATATCAGGGTTAATGCATGACATAGGATACAATCACGCTTGAACAAAAACAATATGCAACTTATGCACCAAAAATAGGCTTTGCAGCAGATGCATCTTTCTCAACTTAATCATGGCTCATAAAATGATTAGATGATCTGAGATGTCAAAGCTTCTTGCATGATTAGTGACACATTATGCTTGGCCACAAAACTGTAAACATTCAAGATAAATAGGTCGATTACTCTCTTTTTTTTAAAGCAAAGCAACTAGCATAACTGGTTGTAATTTATTAGTCTATAGGTCGATTACTCAACACCAAGTTACGAACAAAATGTCTACATAGAGCTTTCTTAAACATGGTCATTGATTTCATTAAAGGAAAAAAAGTAGATGGATACCCTACTAATATGGCATTAAAGTAATTCTTGAAGTACATGTATAAAGTCTACACTAAAGGCTCGCACAATTTAAACTATTAATAACTATGATTATAAATGTATGCAATCTAGATTATACGCTAGCACCATTTAAACTATTGATAACCTTGGTGCAAAGCATTTACTCTTTCCACAAGTGTGTTCCTTCAGTTGATTCAACGGAGAAATGCACTAGGGTGTCAGCATCAAATTGTTTCCCTATATGCACGGATATCAATGTGTGCTTCAAGTTATGTGTATTTTAACATCCTTATATGTACAGTTGTCTTCATTTTAGACCAATATGAATGCAATTTGTCTCTAAGAAGAAGATGTACCATTAACGGGAAGAGTGAACATGCTTCCAACGATATTTTGAATTTTGAAGACAGTAATATGCTGCCCAAGAGTCTTTCTGGGATTAGTTGAAAGAGATTCACAGCATTCCATCAGCTTCTCCAGAAGCTGCGCCCTCTTATCAAGATCCAAAATGTGTAAAAACATTTCAATGTCAGAAGCAAAACAAGCCAAATGTCCAAACCTGTGATCAAGGAGGAAAAACTCAAGGATAGTATGGAGGTTATAAATAGGCAAAACTACGAAACATCCTAAAATAAAGCAAATACATCCCTGATTTCGAGAAATCAGCAATATGGAATGAGTATGACCAAAAGAGACTGCCCACAAAGTTATAATTCATCTCAACAATTAAATATCTTTCAAGAAGAACTTCAATTGCAGAGTAGAAATGTTAATTGACCAACTTCAAGGCTCTAATTCACATCAGATTATTCTCAGCAGACATCCATGGTATATACTGAATTCTAACACTGCTTACTAAAACATCCTAAGGTAATGAAGCTGCTGTGCATTAGAGTCTTCAAAAAAGAAAAAAAATGCCTAGAAATCTTTTTCTTTTCTTTTGATAAGGTAACAGAAATCTTATACTACCATATCTAGAATTTAAATTTAAACTATTTAGGAAAGGAAAAGAAGGAATATCGGAAGCTACCTGAAAAAATATTGTACCAAAGCGTCCAACAACTTATCCGCATCACCTATTCCATGTAGAAGCTTTCTTCTTTCGATCTCAATATTTGCCAAGCAAGGACATCTTACAGTATCATTATTTGCCTCTGTTAACAACTTTTGTACAAGAGATGACGCATTTGATAGGCGAGAACCAAACTACATTCAACAACTTGCATGAGTCAGACACTATCATAGAACCTGGAGATAATGAATTAGTTAGAGATATTAGCAATTACTGCTTCATCTGTCAAGACAGAAACTTGGGAGTCCATAGGCTTTAGAGCATAAATAGAATCACTGTTTGCTCCATTGCAGAAGCTACTGTCATCCTCCAGTAAACAGCCAAGATAATGGAGGAAACACTCCCAATCATCGGGGCTGCCAAAGAGTTTAGCGTTACACATACTTCTGTGATAAAACAGTGGAAAACAAGGCCAAAATTACTTCCTACATGAGAAGTAATATCATTTTGTTACCACCTTCATTCATTCCGAAAGTAAGCCAAAGCTGTCAAACTGACCTTGGTTCTTAAGAGACTAAGCATGTAACATGTGTTGCAAGAAAACAAACCAATGAATGCTAGTGACTATCTAATCTATTGCACTCTATGTTGCTCAGACTCTTCAGAAATGCCGACGGGTACGGCAATATTTTTGGAGAGTCCGAGCAACATATATTGCACCAACACCGAAGAACCTGCCTGGATTATAAGGGAAGTAACCTGCATAAAACCAGGTTTTGGTGTTTTGTGAAGAAACAGAAAATAATATAGTGACGCAATATTTGGTACTAACTTGATGTGTTCAGATATAAAGAAAGATCCTTTTTGATGGGAAATCTAAGAAGGAAATGCTAGCACACGTCAATAGCGATATTGCATATAGCAGTCCTGATTTTTTCTGTAAGTTTCAAGATTAACAATATTTTTGGGGGCGTGGTGCTGGTAGACTGGAATTGCAACTGCACAACAGTGGACACCGTCTTTTAAGCAACAAGAGAGAAAGAAGAATTAAAGAAAGCACGTCCTCCTCCAGCTAAATGAATCAAAATCACACCAATGAAACAGAAATTTGTTGGTGGAGGAACTATTAGCGAATCTAATTACTTATCATCTGCGCACTTGTTTACTCCAGTTCTTGCATACGCAGAGCTTACGTATAGGGCTGAGATGTGCTGCCTCTCAAAGTTTTGTAAGCTTTTATAAGTACCCTAATACTCCCTCCGTTTCAGTTTATGTGAACCCATTTGACTGGGCACGGAGTTTAAGAAAGTAGAGAAGACTTTTAAACTTGTGGTGTTAAATGAGTCACATATATTTTGTGTGGCTATAAATCATTGCATAAAGCTAAATTGTTTCCAACATATAGAATGAGGTCATTCTTTTTGGCACGGACTAATAAGGAAATAGGTTCACATAAATTGAAATAGAGGGAGTATATTTTAAGTTTTAAAAGTTCCTCCTCACAAAATAAATGTTAAGGGGGAACAACTACTCCCTCCGTCCCAAAAAGATTGTCTTACTTTCCTTATTAGTTTGTCCCAAAAAGATTTGGCACAATTCTATATTTAGAAACAATTTAACTTTATGAGATGATTTACAGCCATACAAATATCTAAGGCTTGTTTTGGACCACACATTTCAAAAGTCTTTATTTCTTAAACTCCGTGCCAAGTCAAACTAAGGCAATCTTTTTGGGACGGAGGGAGTATATCTTTCCTAATAGGGCCTGCTTTATAATTATCTTAAGAAATTAGGCTTATTATCGATAGAAGAATATAAGGAGACGAGAAATGACTAGAAATTATCTTCCACTGGCTGATAGGGAAACCGTGAATTAAACGTCTATTAGAATGAAACCAACTTCAGTTATTGTACTGGAGTAATTAATAAGAAATTTTTTAACTTATAGTTTAAACGCTTACAAATTCTTATTTCAATTAGAGTATTTTTAGTGATTAGCATAATTTGTTCTTAAGTCAGACAAATTTCTTAAAAGAAAAACTAAGAATGGAACAACAAACGCCACTTCTTAAATAATAAAGACAATAAGTCAAGCACAGCTTGAATGTTCTTATTTAAAATCCAAGTTAAATCCTAAATATCCTCAAAAACTCAACTGAGAGACAAATAGTATGTCAGTGAGGAGGACATTTTAATTGTCAGATTTACATGTGTGTTTGTTAACATTGTCTTAAGGTTTGCAGTGGCTGCTGACTGAAACATGGCATTGCAAACAGGGTTATATACACTTCTTTTTTCTTTTTATCACGTTGGTGTCCAGGTCAGCTAGCCCTTGTCGATTCCACAGAATAACTTGCTACGGTCGACAAACTCAAACGTAAGGTAATCACGACCACAAAGGTCAGAGAAAATCGGCTCACATTGTGTATTGTAGATGGGATTCAGACCTGGGATCTCTAGGTTGTTGCTACTATACCTCAACCATTGACCAAATATTGTTATATACACTTGTGCTGCTATATTTCTACCCCCCCCCCCCCCTTTTTTCTTCTTTTTTCTTTTTTTCACTAATCAAAAAAAGGAGGGTAGGAATTCCTTTTGTTGCATTGTTAAATGTGGTTCATTAACCAGAAGTACATTTGGCCCCCTCCCAAGCCACAGCGCCTAGGTTCCTTAAAAAAGAAATCTTGAATAATTTAACGCTCCTGGTTTTGGTAGAAGGCATCTTATTCAAATAATGTCTTTAAAAAATTCACCAAGTCAAATTATCTTCTTTAATCTCTCAAAATATCTGAAAACAATGCCTTAAATCATTCTAAAGACTTCAATGTTGCAGAGCTAAGAGAGCAGCATAATTCAAATTACTACAAGCAAACACACGAACAAACAATGAACATGAATCAATCAGCATTCTAAAATCACATACCTTAGTTCTAAAACTTTCTGGAATATGCTGGCTGCAGCAGCATAATCACCTCCTCTAGCAAGAAGCCTCCCCTGTCAACTTGAAGTCAAAGAATGCACATTTAAGGAACGAAAACAATGTTCCCCAGAAAATAAGGACAGTTCCCTAGGACAAATATTCCACTGAAATGAAATATATATCCAAATTACAGAAGAACAAATTTCTATGCTTTCAAGACACCTCTCACCTAGAGTCTGACACCAAATGTAAAAGTTATCTACATTAAGGAGTAACGTACCTATGAAAAATACTATTCATACTTTTTTTTCTTTTCATAAGTGAAGATGGTACTCACAAAAAAAAAACCTTACACAAATTCTCCCTTGTTGTTCAACATTCAACCGTCAGTGATCCAAGTAGCAAGCACGACACAAGATCCTGGTTCCAATTTTTCTTTAACCGAGAAATCCTCGAGAGTCAGTGGCGCATGGTTCGAAACTCAGTGGATAATCGGTCCTCCCATTTACCCTTCTCCACTTAAATACCAAGCTTTTGTCTGTGGCAGGATTCGAACCCCTGACATGCCCTAACTATAACCTACACATCACTTGTAACACTCTTACCAGTCGACCTAGGCCCTGGGGAATGTAAAGGAACTCTTCCTTCCTCTTTCAAATTGACCACTCATTGTTAGGGGACTAGTCAATTTAACCAAAGACAAACAAATGTAAAAGTAGAAGAACGCAGGCAGTACCTGTAAACGTAGTCTATCAACTTCAGTCATTATAAGAGACCCAAATTTTCCTGTAAGAAGTTCTAAGGCATCTCCATATTTGGATTGCTGCTCTAATAAGGAAATATATACAATAAGAGCTGCAAAACAGCATTAAATGTTTCAGTAGATAGAACAAGGTTCAAGGATAATCCCGCACCAGGCCTGATCACTCATGGAATATGGGAGAATTAACATAAAGCACCTTCTGGTTCATGTAAACTATGGGAAGCAATATGCTTCTTCAGCAGGCCTTCTGCTAAGAGTAATAGCTTCTCTCCTCCATTGCCGCAGAGAACCTATAACAAGATGGAAGGAATATGAGAAATTAAAAAATGATAAGGTTAAGTTGAACATCGAAAAGTTTCAACAAGCTATATCTATACAATTTTCAGGATTTATACGCTGGAATTAGGAAGATTTAGGGGGGTCAAAAACTAAATTTCAGTGAGCCCCTTTTAATGAGACTATCCTATGTGAGGCAATCTTTACATAGCACTATCCCGCATCACTTTGTCTGTATTTCAAACCTTGTGAATTAATACCTTTACATTGCATCCCCATTCACAGTGCCCTCTATTTGTGTGTTTAGATTAATTTGCTCCAACTTATGCATTAGCGACTACAATTCTTCTATGTCCCATTCTTGACAATTCCTCCCGACAGTAATACTCCACACGCTTACTTTATTGCTAGTGAGGTTGTGGATTGAAAAACAGCCGTCAGGAGTGAACTGTAACTTAGATTTTAGATTTTCGATAGTAGTAGCGGACTTGGGCAATGACATCCATCATCTCCAATGCATTTTCTGCTCATGAAGGCGGGGGGCTCTCTATCCTGAAGATAATATTTTTTTCATTCAACAAAGCTCTAAGTCAGTTGTTGGAGTTTTCATCCAAGGTGGATATTTGAGGGGGTTTTAAGTAACAGGTTAGACTGATGGAGAAATTTCAACACCACACCTCTTATTTTGTGGATAATTTGGCTTGAGACACTGCTTGAACTAATGCTAATTAGAGAAGCACGGAATATACATTGGCTAGCATGGAGATGTGAGTTGTTGAGCTTCCCACCAAATATTTGAGTCTACCTTCAGGAGAAGATTCGAGGATAAGGAGTGTTGAAGACAAGCGATACAAATTTTAGAAAAATATTATGGGTTGGAGAATCAATATCTATTCAAAAACAGTAGAGTCAAAGTGATAAATTTGAACCTGTCAAGCATTCTTAAATACTTTGTATTAGATGAGAAAAATACATAAATTACCCTAGACTTGTGCCGAAAATTCACTTACGCACTTAAATTTTACGGGTGTCACTTTATCCCCCCCCCCCCCCCCCCACCCCGGCCCCCCAAAAAAAAAAATTCTTACTCAGACTGAAACTAATACCCCCTTGAGTGATGGTGTGGCAGAGATAGTGATTTCAGTTTCCCACAAGTGCGTGAGAGACAAATGAGAATGCCTAAAGCTGACAAATTTGGCACATGTCAATATCCTATTGGTTATTTTATACCTAATTACACTTGACATTAAATTATTTTTTACTTTTTCTTTTCTTATTTTTTTCCTTTTGCTTTCTTTCTTTTTTTCCTTCTCTTTCTTCATCTTCACTAATCCACCAGCCACCATCTCCCCTCCTATCGTCCTCTCCAGTCTCCACCACCCACCATTTTTCAGTTAGTTGAGAACTCTTTCTCTATTTTTTGTCATCACACCAACTCTCTTTTAATCTTTGTAACTAGACACAAAATTCTTCATTCTCTCACCCACTATAACCCATCAACTTACTTACAATTTTATTACCGGAGAGTTCAGTAATTAGTGGAAAGTTTGTTAAGAAATTGAAAATAAGAGATTGACATGAGTGGTTACATGAGTGGTGATACATTTATTCAGAAAGGTATTCATAATTCATTATTCTTCTTAGATAGCCATTGAAATTAATTAAGAAAAGGTGTGTATTTTCAAAATTTTGAAAGTCTTTAAAGAAGGATTTAGGTGCACAATCAAAGGAAAGAAATGGGTTCTTAAAAATGAAAAGCCCATATTTTAATAGCAGGGATATTCATGTATTTAAAGGTCTTAGCAAAGTCTCTCAAAAATGGTGATGATGTGGGTTTGTTTTATGCCTTTGGGGAAGAAAAAGAAGGATAAGTGACGTTATTGTGCTGGAGAAGAGAGGATTTCCAAATAACAAATGGAAATTTGTTTAAAGGTGGGTTTGGTTATGGTGGAAGCTACGATGGAGCAAGAAAGAGAGAAATTAGAGAGGAGAGAAGAGAAGGTGACAGAGGGTTTCTTTAGGAAAAAAGGAGAGGAAAAAGCTGAAATATTTACAAATGACACGTGTCAGGCGCGTGTGTACACAACCATGATTAAATCTGGTTATGTCATTTTAGGGAGGTATTAATTTCATTTTTGAGTAAGTATAGGGGGGTAAAGGGATGCCCGTAAAGAAGTGTGTGAGTTTGTTTTCGGGACAAGTTTAGGGGGTAATTTATGTATTTTCCCTTCTTAAATCAGCAGCGCAATCCATCCATCAGAACACTTTGATCCTGATAGGTAACATTACGAGACAATCCAACCGAATGACTTTCCACATTTTCACAAGTCATTCAACTAGGGTTATGCGAGCTTCGCAAAGCATAACTGATCACAAACCCGGGTAAAGGAAGAGGAATGTGGTAGATTGAACACCAATGTAAAAATAATCTAACTACGATGAACCCTCTTAACAAAGATACCTGCATAGAGCAGAATGACGATGACGGATTCATATGATATACCATAGCTAATTGGGTATTGAGGTGTAGACTTTCTGAAGCCACCCCAATTTGTGAGAAATAAGAAAGTAGTTACCAGTGAATGCACAAGATTAGAATTAGTTTTTGAGCTAAAGGAAATTTAAAAGGGAAAAAGGTCAAATTTACCCTCCACCTATGGTTTATAGTTTAAATTTGCCCTCCGTCAAAGTTTGGGATCAAATTTTCCCTCCAAGTATGGTTTATAGTTTAAATTTGCCCTCCGTCAAAGTTTGGGATCAAATTTGCCCTCTCCGTCAACATTTGGGATCAAATTTGCCCTCCCCATTAAGATACTTGATAAATTTGCCCTTATATGAATGAAAGTCTGACTTGGACTTCACAACACAAAAAAATTAGCTACGTCGAATCCACATAGGCTCCACGTAGACTCCCAAACCCAATTCTCGTTTTAACCCGTTTCCCAATCCCACTTCTCTTAACCCGTCTAGACTATTGCTGACACTAAGGCACCATGTAGTAATGTGAAAAGCCGGAGTTTTAATCGCACTGAGGTATACACATAACGCATGTGATAAAATAGGAGGCATGTAAGAAATATTCTGCAGCGGCAACAACGAATGTTTAATACGACCAAGGATTCGTTGTTCTCTCCAGAAACATAGAATTTATCTGACCAGCAAAGCTTTCTTGAACATGACATATATCTTAGGTGAACTTCGACGGAGCTAACTTAACTCATTGCTGTTGCCTCCCTGTCAGAACCTCTCAAAAACTATTCAAGAGAACTGAAAATGGATTTTCAAAGCTGAACTGCACAAATTTATTTTGTTGTCTTGTTATCACTTCTGTAGGATCATAGCTTTTACGATCTTACTTTCGGTATACGTTTAGGAATGTATTCTGAAAAAAAATGTTTTCCTCTGTTAAGAAATGCTCTGAAGAGTTCATGAAAAACCTTCACCATGACAAAACAAATGTTGCAGGGGCATTTTTTTCTTTTCAAAAGAGAAATGGGTTAAGAGAATCAGGATTGGGAGTCTATGTGAAGCCTATGTGGATCCGACGTGGCTAATTTTTTTGTGTTGCGGAGTCCAAGTTAGACTTCCATCCATATAAGGGCAAATTTATCAAGTATCCTAACAGGGAGGGCAAATTTGATCCCAAACTTTGACGGAGGGCAAATTTAAACTATAAACCATACTTGGAGGGTAAATTTGACCCTTTTCCCAATTTAAAAAGGAAGACTAGAAAAGCAAGACGTGAAACTAATGAAAAAGATAAAGAGGAGGAAGTGAAGAGAGAACCTGCAATTGAATGCTGCATACTGCCCAAAGCAGGAACCTTTCTTCACCAACAATCTTGTACATTTTAATAGCTATCTAGAAATGGTTAAACAAATGAAAGAGTAAGCTTCAGTTGCAAAATCTAACTTGTACTTGGGGAGAAGAGATGCTGCAAACCTGTTGTTGCTTGACAAAGGAATATTCACGCACGTAGCAGTTGAAGAGACCCATCATTAGATCCAGGTTATTTGGAAATTTCCCGCAAGCATACTCATAGCTACTTGTTGCCATATCCACTGTGAAGATAGAAAAACAAATTGCTGTTGAGTAAAAGAATGAGCATTTGATTTGAGTCCAAGTCCACAAAACAAGTACTGACAGTGATCAAGTCGCTGGAAAACAATCTGTAGAGTGCTGAGAGTAAGATCATCAATCAAGACAGAGTCATTAGTGTACAAAAGGTCTTTGGCATTTAAGCAAACCGAGAATGCTTCTTCAGTTTTACCCATCCTTTCCAAAACCAAAGCTTTAAGTGCCTGCAACAGAAAGAAAGACAAGTGAAATCATTTGTGATTATTGGATGGAAAAGGACAAAGATGATGATGAATAAGGATTGGAACTTGCGAGAGCATATGGAGAATTGGGGTATTTGGAGAGAAGAGTGGTGCAGTGCTTGAGAGCATTCTTGAACTGGCGAGAATCAATGGCATCCCAAATGGGTCGAACTCTACGCTCCGGTATCCCGCCGGCTAACCCCAACTTTGACGCCATCATAATCAGGAGCCGTCTGCGATTTCAGTGTCGGCTTATATTATTTTATTTATTAAGGAGAAAACCTAATCGCTGGATGATAACTGCAGCCTCAGGGTCCTACTTCAAACTACTCAGGCCGTCGCATAGCCTCACCCTAGCAAAATCAGGCATATTAAAAAACCAATTATATAATATAAAATTTATTAAATTATTCCTATATAATAAAAATAAATTATTTTTTTCTTAATTAAAACAAACACAAATAGTAATTTTTTTAACATTAAAAATTTAATAATGTCAAGTTACTATGTGACTTTTTCAATCATTATTTAAATATTACCTTAACTTGTCATTTGTCATTTTTTATCTAAAGATAGAATTGAAAAAAACTAGTCAATTTATGTCTTAATTTCCTAAAATGATACTTATTATGGGATAAATTTTTTTGACTAAGATGACCTTATTATAGGACGGAGAGAGTATGTTACAAGCTAATCCTCAACAATTTAAATAGGGTTGCTTAGGTTGTGGGTTTTTTTTTACCATATTCATGTTTGATAGTTAGTTAGGAAATAAGTTATTCACTTATAAAATTAAAAAATACGAGTTTGCAATTTAATAATTAATATACTAATGATTCTATTTTGATTTTTCAACTTAAATAACATGTCTTCTCAGTTCCTTATGCCTGGATCCTTGTTGTCCAGTTAATAACAGTCTTCTTTTCTTTTCTTTTTCATTTTGTTCATATCTGGTTAAATATTTGAAAATAATAGTTGAAAAATCAACAGAGAAACAAGGGTTGCTTCTGATTTTCTCTTTAGCCGCCACGATAAGAAAAATAGGCTTGCACGTTAGTGGATTTGTTTACTGTTTTCATTTGTATTCTAATAATTAAGTCTTTTAGTTCTTCTTTGTAACACCTCGTATTTCTCAACATCTGTACGATTAAGTTGAAGTCGACGAACTTACTTGAATATGGAGGAATAAGGTTATAGTTGCTGCCTAAGGGTCCAAGTGTATGTAAATGTTAAGTATAGTTAAAGTAAGTGAGATTCATAAATGAATGAGGCGTCGGACAAAGGTAGACGGTCTACTAGCTTCACCTATGTGTTTCACCTACTTGCTTAGACGTCCTATCTGCTTGAGCTACCTGCTTATACGTCCTTCTTGCTTACTCATCCTACCTGATTTGAGTGTAGAATTGAGTTCAGGGTCAAATCTAGTTGGATACAAAGTTTGGAAGAGTTTGGAGGTGTTTGGAGAATTTCACCATTGAAGACCTCCAAAACCTTGAAAAACTCAAGTGGTTTTGTCCGAATTAGAGCTTGATTGGAGTTTAATTATGGTGGGCTTTGTTCTACAAGTAAAGAGGAGTTTAGATCTGAAGTTTGGTGGAAAAACAAGTTGATTTGAATTTTGGGTGTTCATAATGTTCTTGAATATCTTATAAATTCATAAGGATGAAGATAACCAAAGGGGCCATTTGATCCAAGTGTTTCAAGCCAAGTTGCGGAAAAAGTGTTTGTCTACCCAAAAGGGTAAATACACTCCGTAAAATTGCACCGTATTTCGGGCATCCGAATTGAGCTCATTGTTTTGGGAATACAAATAAGGTTACCCAAAAATACGGACCGTATAAAGAAAATACAGACCGTATAATTGCTAGTCCCACCGTATAAAATTTTACACACCGTATTTCCCTACCATTTTTTGAAGAGAGAAACTTGGTTCACTGTTTTGGGGGGCACAAAATACAGTCCCAATATACGGCCGTAAAAAAATTATACGGCCCGTCTAATTGCCAGTCTTCCACCGGATAATTGAAGTGTCCACCGTATAATTGCACCGTAAAAAGATTATACGGACCGTAATTTTGCATAGGCCACCATAAAAGTCAAAACGAACCGTATAATCAAAGGTAAGTCCAACGTATTCTCGGAATCATTTCAATTCGTTTCTACTTCACTTATTTGATCCTCCTAACTAATTAACAACTCATAATCCATCTTGCTTGTTGTTAACTGGTTCTTGAGTCTGTTAATTCGTTCGTGCTAATTCTTCCTAAGTTTTTCCTTTTATTTCGTTGAAACTTTATTGGCTCTCGTCTGATTGCTTTGAGTCGTCATTCAGTCATTTGAACAAGAATCCACTCTTCCATGAAGCTAGCAACTAGGTGACTTGATTGGATAATTGGTTACTATTCCAACTTTGGAGACAACACTAGGTTGTGTGGTAAGGATAGAGAGTTCAATACGAGTGACGTGAGACTTTTATTACTAACATTGTTTACTAGTTTTACAAGTTATAATGTCTAATCAAGGAGAGCGTACTCAAGATATGGAGGAACCGTCATACGTGACAAGTTCATTGAACATAACCATTAGTCAATTGGCGACATTGACCTTGAATGGGGAGGGGGGGAGGGGGGTTGACGGAAAGGCTAGAGAGTTTGGAGACGAAGGTGGTGCAAGTTGAGACCTCAAGTAGAGTGGGAACTCCCCAAAATTTGAAGAAGATCGTGGTAAGAACATGGCGACTACTCCCACCCTTACACCCGAGCAAGCACATACATTGTCTTTATTCCCCTACCACCTCTTCACCTACCCAAAGAGCTCCACAATATGTTATACCCCGTACTTTTATACGTAAAGTTTCATCGTGAGTTAGTTGACAAAGACTTAAAAGGCGAGGTTGTCGTTAAGGTCATAAGGAATTATACATGCTCATTCTTTATACACGAGAGCTTGGTATCATGCTTAGTAAGTATCGGGAAGGTTGGATGTTAAGCGAATCGAAGAAATTAAATTTGTTGAAACTTTGGGAAAATTTGGCAGAATTCCAGACAGGAATTTTGGGTCAACTTTAGAGGATCATATCTCCTAGAATATGAGGAGTTACGGAACCCATAACCTATACATTCATAAGTTCAGCGAGTCTACTTTTCTAATGCAACTGGCAGATTTGCATTTGCACATCGACGGTGGGAGATATGGACCGTCGAAGTGTCGACGATTCCGTCGATGCACATCGACGGCCCGTCGATTTTCAGGCGGTGCAGGTGCTATATATATTCATCTATTTCGTGATTTTTCTCATTTCAACTCACACCAACAGACCCTAAACTCTCCCTAATACTCCCCAATCCTCTCCCAACCTTTCTTTATCATCCAAGTAAGATCCGACCCCCGAAAACCCGAGCTAGTAAAGGGAAAGTTGTTCCTAGGGTTTTATTTAAGTTGTCGAGCTTAGAAGTTGGATTTGGAGTTTGTTTCTTGGAATTCCAGCCCCTTTAAGGTATGTATACTATTCTTATCTTTGCTATTAAGTTGATTACCAAGAGTTTTAGTGATTCAAAGTGAAGGAAATATAGTTATGGAAGCGGTAAGCTAATTGAGTTAAACTAAAATTAGGGGATGTTTTGGCATGGATTTGATTATATTTTGATATGCAAGTATTGACATAAGTTGTTTGTGAAGGAATTCCTTAGTTTAAAGTGAACGAAAACATGATATGAAGGATCTAAACTAGTTTGTTGAGGTGGCTGCCTTGAAGGCTGTTTCGATTGGACTTTTGGAGACATTTCTACTTGTTTATGTTGCTGCAAATTGTTACTATTGTTGTTGATGATGTTTTGTATGTGGTGCACCGTTTGGGAATTGGATTGGAGTAAGAACTATAGGGGAAATGCTGCCCGAATTTTGTTAAGTTTCATACATACTTGAAATGGGTAGTAAGGCATGTATATGGCCTAATCGTAATTCATGTTATATTGGTTGTAGTGTTACAATCTTGGGAAGTAAGCATTGGACATTAGGTAGACTCCAAAGTATGTTAAGGCTATCCTTTCTTTCATTTTTGGCATGATCTTATGATATGAGCGAACGAATGTGTAAACGAGCTCCCATATTACTCTACTCTTAGAAGCACTAGGAGTACCTCAGTCTTTGATGATCCTATACTCCTTGTTATGATTGTTCCTTCTATTCTTCGGTCCTAATATTTCATATATTGATGATGTTAGCTCAAAAGATGTTTATCGGAGGTAGTACGACCTTATGTCACTCCGAGAGTTCTAGATACTCATTATACTTATATAAGCATTGCATTCATTATACATATGCATATTGACCCTTGACCAGAAGGCGTTATATACGCGTATATTATATGTATATGGGGTATGGGGAAAGGGATAGGCGTTATATACACATTACCACTTGATCAGCTGGTGCACAGTGATGATGATGATGATATATGGATCGGGCCGTATGTTCCTTGGCACTAACATATGATATATGGATCGGGCCGTATGTTCCTCAGCACTGGCATATGGGATATGGATTGGGTTGTACGTTCCACAGCACTAATAGTTATATTATGACTTATGCATATCATATGCCCTCAGAGGCACTTTCAGTTATACAGAGTTATGCAGATGTTCCCAGATGTTCAGCTACAGATGCATTCAGATATTGAGATTAGCTTTCATGTTTCAGATGTCTTTCATGATTCCTATGTACTTGTTGATCTTGTGCCTTACATACTCGGTACATTATTCGTACTGACTCCTGTGTGCTCGGGGGAGGGGGGCACGTTTCGTACCCGCGCGGTGCTGAGATACGGAGTTGGTGATCCATCTATTAGGATGTCGGCTCGGCGGATGAAGTTGATACACTCCGTTTGTTCGGAGATGCCGAGAATCGCATAGTCATATATATATATATATATATATATATATATATATATATATATATATATATATATATATATATATATATATATATGTACGCGTGTGTTTATGGGTATAGCGGGGCCCTGTCCACGCCACGTTATGTTATGTTTCTAGTAGAGGCTTGTAGACATTTATGTACGGTCAGATGGTGTCCATACTTGAAATTGCATTTGTCATCACGGTCGATTATGATAGCACTTGCATTTCATATAGCATGTTCAGTATTTTCATATAGATGAGTCTTTCAGAGCAGTTCATATATATATGTTCCCTATGAGTTATTGTGAGTCACATGATGGCTCTATCGGCCCACCTATGTTCATATTCATGTCAGATGTATGTCAGGTGGTACTTGACTAGTACGGTTAAATGCCCGTCAGAGCCCTCCGGTTTGGGTCGTGATAGAAGTGGTATCAGAGCAGTTCTATCCTAGGGTTGTCTACAAGCCGTGTCCAGTAGAGTCTTGTTTATGGGTGTGAAGCGCGCCACACTTATAAACAGGAGGCTGCAGGGCATTTAGGATGGTTTCCCTCCTTTCTATTCTAGATCGTGCAATAGAGCCAAGTGATAGGATGTGAGATTTCCAGTTCTAACCTTGATTGTTTTTGTAGCTGTGAGATGGCCTCTATGGGAAAGAAGTGTTACACTTTAGAAATTTCGTGTCGCCTGCATTGTGAATGAACTAACAGAAGACTAAAGGGGACATGAAGCCCTTATAAGGTTAAGAAGGATATTTGATAACTTTACTCATGTACTCCAAGGTTTCGTAATTAAACGAATCGGTGAAAGCGAGTTCGTTGAAGGAATTGGAGTTTGAGTTATGTTTTGGGAAGATTTCGTGGCATTGGAGTTATACATTACTTAGCCTTGCTTTGAGGAAAGGATATAGAGTCCCTTGGATGGTTAATGAAGTTTTATACAAGTTCCAAGAAGGTTCCATAAGGATTTTAGGTCAAACGAGTCGAAAGGAACGCGATTTCGCGAAACCGGGAGATGCAGGGGTAGTGTGCGGTCGCACATTGAGTGTCTTTACTTGCGCAGCACACTGGTCGCCAACTCCCTATTTTGGGTGAGCTCACTACCCAACATCATTTTTAGGCGGAGGAAGGAGTGTGCGGCCGCACACTGAGTGTGCAAGGCCGCATACTCATCGCAAAGTAGGGTCGGGGGGGAGGGGGGTGATTTTGTCACCTTTTTATATCCCAAACGACCCAAACTTCATTTCCAACTTTCCACACTTATTTTCCTACATTTCTAGAGGCTTCCTAAGAGTTCTTGAAGGTTCCTAATGACGCCACACCTCTCCATATAATCAAGAGAGAGAATCAAACATCAAAACCCAAAAGGAATCCATGGGAGGTAATTGTTCTTGCTTCTCTTCAAAGTTATGATAAGCTTAATCTTGAAAGGAGTTGGGAAGGTGAAGTTCTTCCATATTAAGGTATGATATTCCTAGTACTCATATGCTTAAGTGATAAAAAGGTTTAGTAACTCTTATGGAGGAGAAAATCTAAAGTAGAGAAGCCCTAGGTTGAGGTGAAAAAGATGACTATGGGTGAAATTGAAAAGAGGATTTTGGATGAATTGGAGATGTTATTGGATATAATTTCTTGATTTTGATATTATGGATGTTGTTAATGGTATTTGGGAGTTGTTTTGCCATAACGTGGAAGTTGATGAAATAGGGGAAATGCTGCCCAAATTTCGTTAGTTCGTTATTAGCAATAGTTTGAAGTTAGAAGTGTTTTCAAGACTTAACTCTAATATGAATTATCTTGAATGTAGATTTGTGAACTTGGAAGGGGAACATTAAGTGAGTGAGAAGGCGTAAAGGTATGTTAAGGCTTTTCCTTCCTCATTTTGGCATGATCTTATGAAATGAACCAACAAGTGAGTAAACGAGCTTCCATATTACTCTACTCTTAGAAGCATTAGGAGTACTTCAGTCTGTGATATTCTTGTACCCCGCTTGTGATTGTTCCTTCTGTTCATGGGTCCAGTTCTATGTATACAGTTTATTCATGCATTACATTCATTCATATATATATGCAAATTGACCCGTGACCAGAAAGCATTATATACGCGAGTATTATATGTATATGGGGTATGAGGAAAGGGAATGGCATTATATACGCACCACCTGATCAGCTGGTGCACCATAATGATGATATAAGGATCGGGCTGCACGTACTGCAGTAGTGTATATGATGATGATGGTCGCTGAGAGGCCGATATGATATGGTAGGTTGCCCAAAGAGGGTTGACGGGCGTTATATACGCATATATACGTATGACCTACATTGTTAGGCATGAGCAGGAGTATAGTTGAGAGTACGCAGATTAGGCGCCCTTAGAGGCATTGTCAGTTATACAGATATATGCCTGCTTACAGATACTAGTTCATACAAATCTATGTGGACAGTTAGTGATTTTGATTCTAGATTCAGTTCATGATCCTTATGCTTATGCTACTCTTATGCTTTACATACTCAGTACATTATCCGTACTGACTCCCCGTTGCTCGGGGGGTTGCGTTCATGCCTGCAGGTTCAGGTAGACCAACAAGTGGTCCAGCTTAGTAGGACTTCTATCCAGCAGTGGTCAGTGCGCTCCATCGATCCGGAGCTGCAGTCTATTTTGGTATGTTAGCCTTTTGAGATGTACATGCATATGGGTATGACGGAGCCCTGTCCCGTTCTTTCTAGAGCTTTTATTCCAGTAGAGGTCCGTAGACAGTTGTATGTAGTAGTCAGATGATGTAGCCTTGTCGGCTTCTATTCTTTTGTGTACAGTATATGTAGCGACCCTGCTTGGATTGTTCTTTCGTATATATATGTTTATATATATACAGGTTGTACGAGTTCATGATGTCACCCATTTATGAGATCAGTTTAAGTCACTTGTGGGCCCTTGATGTTCAGTAAGGTTCAAATATGAGTATAGTGGTGTTTGGTCGCTAGAGGTCAGACACTCATCACCACTCATCGGTTTGGATCGTGACAAGAAGGCCGATGGTTCGGGGGCTTCCAGAGTCAGCCATTCGTATGATACAGACCCTTCGGAGGATGTGCCCTTTATTGAGACGGATCCATCTGAGGATATGTCTTCTATAGAGACTGATCCGTCAGAAATTCAGGAAGAATCAGCAGAACAGGTGAGGAACCAGCAGATAATGGGAGCCAATCTTTAGGTCTCATGTTATGATAGGTTATTTAATGAGGCAGGGCCTTCTGTGAGGCTGGAGAGGTTACAGACGGGAAAACCAAGTAGCCAAGGTTTAATGGTATCCGCAGAACAGGGATCTAATGATAATGATGGTCAAGCTGACAGGATTAGTATAAATGGTACGTTTATGAAGAATTTAAGTGTTGTTAAGCAACCTATGGATGGGCAACAGAATGGAGAACCTCCTTACTCACCGTTCGATCGATGTGTGCTAGATCAAATTTCCAAAATAGGATCAAGGTAAGAGTTCCCTATAGCATTGAGTTAATAGTGATAATGAAATGCAAAGTTGATTGATTAATTACAGAAGGGAGTGAGTATATGAACTTTTATTTAAGAGGATTGATTAACGAAGGGTTTAGGAAATAAATTTGATGTTTTGCAAGAAGGATGCCCAGATATGGCATACGAAGTGAGCTTTATTGTTTTATATCCCCTTTCATACCAATAACCCTGTGTGGCTGAGTTGTGTATCATATGTATTTCTATGGGTTTTATGGGTAGCCTGTGAGGCATTGGATGTATTTTATGGGCTGTGTGCAGGTTTGGGATAGCAAGAATTACAGAGAAAACTCTTCCAGATTTTGTTAACAACATTAACCACAACATGTTCATTTATTCCTACTAATTTTCAGCACATACTTAAAATGACATCACATCAGTCCAACAAGTTACAACAACTTAAAATTGAGTTTTTTAGGTTACTAAAACATGTTTCCGACTTGTCTTTCCTTCTAAATTGAGCAACACAACCAACAATACTTAATTAAGCCTCTTCTCATATAAGCCAGCCATGAATTCAATTTAAAAACAAGTTCACAACCAGCCAGTAGTGGCGCAACAACAAACAACATGCTACTCTTTCGAAAGTCGCAAGTTCTAATCTTTACGATCGAGCTACAACTCGTAGAAGCTTAGATAAGGGAAGATTAAGCATAAACTTACCTTGGACTGATCAGAACCAATGCAAACCTAAGCTCCCTCCACTTGAAATTAACCCCCAACACAGCTACAAGAAAAGGAAAGGGAAACTAGCAAGCAGTTTGGGGTTTTCGGCACTAGAATCACTTCGTATCACTCAAAATCATCTAGGGTTTGTCTGGGATTTTTGGGAGAGGAGTTTCAGGGGTTTCTCTCATATTCTTGGTCTGAAAATGAATGAAAAAAGTGAAGATAAATCAGCCTTATAAAGGGCCTTTTTGGCTGACCCAACAAACCCCTTTTGTGGGGAATTAATCTTAGCCTCTCCTTTTTGCAAGTAGGTGACACACCTACTTGTCACCTACTTTTTTAATTAGGGTGTGTCACATGGTTCCCTTATTTAATTTAAATACGTGTCTCTTCCTCATTTAATAATCACGATACGTGTTAAGTAGCTCAAGTAAGTAGGACAGGAAGTAAGTAGGTGGAGCAGGCACGTCGGGTAAGCAGGCAGCTCGTTTTTGTTTGTCCAATATCCCATTTCTCACGTTTAAGTGCATTCATCAACCTCAACTTGATCATACATATATTGGGAGAAAATACGGCATGTAACACCTAGGGTTTTTCAAGACATTAGTCACCCCTCCCAACAAGCTTTCCATCAAGAAACCTTAATATCCTACAGAAGAAAACAAAATCAAGGATTGAAGCACTTACTTCCATGAGCAACCTTGAGAAAGCCCTAAAAAATGGCCTTCTATCCACTCCCTAGGTCTAGGAATAAGTTTGGAGTAAATGAGGCTCGAATTTGGAAACAAGATAATAAAAGGGTTTGCTGATTTCAGTGATTCCCGCAGAGGCTGAATAAGGCTCATAGAGGCGGCCTCGCTGAGGCGGAGCAACAGTCCGCAGATGCGGACTCACTTATCTTTGCCATTTTTCGCTGAGGCGTAGGAAATGCCGCCGATCGCCGGCGCAGCAACTGAACCCAGAAATCCTAAATTGATTTAATTTTCTTTCCAACTCAGCTATAGGTCACCCTCGCCCATAAATCCCACGCATAACAGCTATCGGTGTGAATCCAAACGAGGGGTATTTTGGAGAAAAAAGGAGGAATGCACGTAACGACCAAATAAGTCGTTACAGTCAAAATTTAAGGTGCAAAAGTGCTTACAATAGATTACGTAGAGAGTTCCTAAAGTGTTATTAAGCGAGCCATAGAACCTTCGCAAAATGAACAGAATTGTAAGTTTATTTGGACATTGTTGGAATATAGAAGTTGGTAAGATGAATTATGTGGTAGTTCCAGAGCATCGGGAATAGATTCTAGATCGTACTTGAGATGAATCATATTAATGGGTTAAGTAATCATTCAGAGGGTCTACAATCCTCAATTTAAGGGGGGAAATGTGTTGATAGTATTTGGATTAGCAATATTGGGTTATAGAATGTTCTATAAGATGAATTTGGTTGATAAAGACGAACATAGTTCTTCCCGTGAGTAAGAGGGTTCAGAGAAGGTAGAATATGAGTCCAAAAGGCAATAAAGAAGTTCTACAGAATAATATATGTTGGTGTCCATATCAAATCTGTAACACCTCGGGTCTTCAGGCTTATGCTTGACTTGTACTAAGAGAGTACAACGAAATTTATAAGGTTAGGAGGTTTCGAGTGAATAGCTGCAGGTCTTACTTCAAGCAACCATAAACCCTTGATTAGTTGAGAATTTGGAAAAGTTTCCTTAATGAAAGTTGTATTACGTTGAAAAGACCTTTCCATCCATATAAGGACAAGGCCAAACGGAGATCGGCACAAGAAGTTATGCGCGTTACGAAAACACTGCAAAGCATAGACACTCGCGATGGCCACGCATCGCGGACCCACGCCCAGCACGCGTGGGCGTGCTCTCTGAACTTTTGCCTGCAGAGAGCCACGCGACGCACGTGGGACGAGGGCCCATTGCACTAGTCTGGTTTTCGGGTCAATTTTCAAATTTCATATTTTAGCTTGTATTTAAGGTTGGGGTTTATTTCTCTAACTCCCCCAAACTCAAAAAATACCCTAGAAATAGAGAGATCAAGTCCCAAGCATTAAGAACCCTTTAAGGTAAGTTTTTATGGTGATTCTAAGTTGAGTTCAAGTCCCCAATACCTTACTAACATGATTGAGCCCTTTAAATCCGTAGAAAATCGATTGGGAAAACATTGTTGGGCAAGAAAACCCTAGCGTCCGAGTTCAAGAGGATAGAACGTCAAAAAGGTAATTCCTTCGCCCTCTAATCGATTATAGTTGAGTATTGGTGATTAGACTCTAAGTTCTTAGACTATAAGGTGATGGGTTTGATAGAAGAAACGTATGAACTATTGTATGGTTTGGATTGTTGTCTTAGGGTTGTTGTAATCATATGGGTGATGAAGAATGATGTTAATTATATCTAATTGAGATTATAGAATCACCTAGAAGAAAGAGGATGGGTAATTGGCTGAAGAGATACCATTAATGAGAGTTGTGGAGCTTTATGCCCACAAGGTGTTTGATAAAATGCCTAGATGACCAAAACATGAGTATTCTTACTAATAATGATTCCCTTTGACTTAAATTGCTATAGATTAAAGTTGAAAGTGGTGAAGAACATTGTATTACACTTAAAGCCCAGGATTAAGGTATGTAAGGTTAACTCTCCATGTGTGGAATGTTAATGATTCTCCCTACGCCATGTTTCTTTTACGACTATTACGAATTGCATCAGAAACATAGTTATGTGTTAGTTTCATAAAGAGTTATAGAACTTCTATTATCTAAATGATATAGTTTCATAATTCATTCGTGATTGTCATTCTGAATGTCATGAACTCAATACATAATCAGTATAGACTCGTGTTTGATATCCTATACGTCTCAGTCATGAAAACTCAGTCTGCTCATGTAAACAATTAATGTTTTAAACTCCAAAATCAGTCCATGAATACATGTCTCAGTATAATAATGTTCAGTATTCCAGTGTTGTGCTTTACAGTATGATTCTCAGTTCCTTATTATAAATTATTGTATGTTGAACACCCGTATTTTGGGCCCGAGGCCACAGTTTATGTATACATATACTTGGGCCTGAGGCAACAGATTTGTGTACTTATTTTGGGCCTGAGGCCACCGATTGTTAACTCAGTTAACAGGTGGTTCCATATTCAGAATAAGAAGTAATTATGACTTTACTTCTATTGTTTAGTTCAGCTATCAGTATGTTCAATTTCAGTTTTAGTACATTATCTATTTATTAATTTAGGCTGCCCTTCCCCGAGCACCTCTTGATGCAGGTAACGATTTACAGGACGACAGATCTGCTCGCTAGGATTCTCGTATCAGCTGCTTTGTGAGCCCTAGTTCTTCCGAGGCGTTATCTTATTTACAGTCTTTTCAGTATTTTAGACAATCAAGTATGCCAGGGGGCCTTGTCCCGGTAAACAGTCAGCATTTAAGTACTCTTTAGAGGCTTCATAGACTAGAGCTGTGGTTAGTCAGAGTTTTGCAGGCTTTTATCTTAGTCATGTTGGCTACATTGGCATGATTCAGACTTATCTTAGTATTTCACATTTATGATTATTTCAGTCATACTTTTTAGTAGATCAGCATGTGTTAAGTTATATTTCCCCATTCAGTATATGTGTATACCTCATGTTGATTCAGCCAGCCAGTTGGTTCGCTGGGTCACATGTAATCAGACATCGAGTGCCGTTTACGCCCAGGCCATGGTTTAGGGCGTGATAAAGCTTGGTATCAGAGCACTAGTTTCAAATGTCCTAGGGAGTCTATGAAGCCGTGTCCAGTATGGTCACTTTTATGTGTGTGTGTGCGTGCCACACATGTGAACAGTTGACCACCAAGACATTCAGGATTATCTCACTTCTTTCTTACTCTAGATCGTGCAGTTAGAGCAATACTTTTAGGAATTCTTCTAACCCCTGCATATTACCTATTTCAGGAAATGCCTGCAAAAAGGAAGTACACCAAGAGAACGTCAGTATTGCACACGTACTTTCATGTAAGAATACGTCGTAAGTGAATCAATACGAGCTGGAGAGGTTAAGGATCTCTACAAAGATAATGACGTGTTAAAATAAGTGTTAAGGAAATATCGTGAGGGTTGGAGGTTAAACGAATCGAAGATGTTATGAACAATACTTTTGGGGTAATACTAGGTGTTGTTAACATGCTAAGTCTTGTGAGGAGGTATTTGAACCGTATAGTAGTCGTATGTTAAATGTTGAAGTCAAGCAAGTTGTAAAACAAAAGTTGGAAAAAGTTATCGCAACTTACGTTCATATTTTTTCTGAAACTTGGGTCTGATGTCTCTGAGCTTTTCTCCTAATATACTTGGATTTAGGGGGTGATCCACCCACCAAATTTAAGGTCTACGAGTCTAGTTTCCAACGCATTAAACCGTTTGTTGATATGACATCAGAGTACAGAGATATTCATATTTTTACGAGGCTGTGCAGGCAGGTTTTTTGTGACCCACTTGAGGCGGTGGAACTTTCCAAATATTGTATAAATATGTGGCAGCTCTTATTCACTTCATTATTCATGATTTCCAGTTCCTATACAACCTAAAAATTCTCCAAAAGTTTCCATATGATCCAAGAGTTAAATCAAAAGTAAACAACGCAAACAAAACGGTTAGAATCCCGTGGTGCTCATTAGATTGTTCTTCCTCTTCTTGTGGTTGATTTGAGGAATCCTTCAAGGTGAAGTAATATCAGATTTGGGGCTGTTTTTGGTGTTTAAGGTAAGATTCACCCTCTTCTATACGTATTCGATCTTATACAAGCCGTAACTAGATTGTTTTGTTGAGAACTTGCGAAGTAAAAGTCGAAATTCGTTTTTGAGTTGTTATAGTATATTAGACTGTTTTGAAAGTTGTTCCAAGCTGAAGCAAGCTATAATCTAAGTTGTTTTGGTTGTATTGATGGTAAGAAATACATTTCCCTTGATGTATATGAGCTGATGCTAGTTATAGTTGTGTTATCTCCATGGAAAAAAATGTGGAATACCAACTAGAAGTTATAAACTAGTGTTGAATGTTGTTGTAGGGGGTTGTTGGGACTGTTCTTGTGTTGTTAAAGGGATGAAAGTGTGACTGGTAGTTGTTCATGATGATTTGTATGTTGTTATGATGTTATGAACTTGGGGATATGTAAAAGAAACAGGGGAGATGCTGTCCAATTATTTACAAACCAAACTTGTTACTCGATGTATGAGTGTTGTATTATCCGTAGATTAACGATAATATTATTATTGTTCATTGTAGATTGAAGCGTAGAGGAAATTGTTCCTAGCAGTAGTAAGAGCCTTGGCGTAAGGTATGTAAAGGCTATCCCTTCCTTCCTTTTGGCATGAACCCCTAATCAGTTAGAGTCAAACGAGAATATACGAGAAGAGTAATTCATAGAGTTTCTATGTCTCTGTTATTCCATCTTACTTGTGTTGAAGTTATCCCTCATGGAGAGTCTACATTCAGTTAGAGTTATATTATATCTAGTTGAGAAATAGAGAGTATATCATGCATATCATTCATAACATCATTACATACATTTGCCTTCGGGAATTTGCATTCATCATCATATTCGTTTGCCTTCGGGGCTATACAGAGAAACAGTTGCCTACAAGGCTATTTACATTTGCCTTCGGGGCTATACAGAGAAACAGTTTCCTACAGGGCTATTTGCATTTGCCTTCAGGGCTACGCACTTACACATCAGACCCCACATGAGGCCGGGCATTTATTTTCAGTATTGCATTCATGACATGAGACAGAGATAGGTAGATATATTTCCAGATTATCTTTGACTTCTCAGTTTATACTCAGTATATCAGTTCAATTTCAATTTCAGTTTCAGTTATTCAGTTGCCTTACATACTCGGTACATGGTTTCGTAGTTATGTTTCTTTTGTCGGGGCACTGCATTTCATGCCTGCAGGTCCTGACAAATAGGTCGACAAACCTCCACAATAGATGGTGCAGAGTATCAGCTAGATTGGTAAGCTCCGTTTCATCCGGAGTTACCAGGTCCAGAGTTGGAGTCATTTTGCATATATAGACATGATGGGTAGGCCGGGGCCCTGTCCTGACCACCATACAATTATGTTCTTCTTAGAGGCTTGTAGACTTGTCTTGTATGTACAGTATGTCAGCATGGTGGCCTTGTCGGCCCTTGTATATATTTGTGTTGGGTTTTGTTGTTTGTAGATATTCATGGTGGCCTTGTCGGTCTGCATAGGTGCTTATATGTATGTTGAGGTGGTCTCATTTCAGTGAGATAGTTGCCATCTACAAATTATTCAGATTATGGCCTTGTCGGCCTAAGTTGGCATACTTGAGTTACAGATTGGACTTGTCGACCCAGACTGTTGTGTATGTTCAAGTTATACGAGTTATAGTTGGTACACTCGGGATCACGTAAGGCACCGGGTGCCGGCCATGCCTCTCTAAGTTTGGGGCATGACAAACTTGGTATCAAAGCAGGTCTATCCTAGGAAGTCTACAAGCCATGTCTAGTAGAGTCTTGTTTATAAGTGTGTAGTGCACCACATTATATAAACAGGAAGCTACAGGGCATTTAGGAGTCTGTTACCCTTCTTTCAGATCCAAATAATGTTGTAAAGCTGAGTCATAGGGGTTGAGTTTAAAACTTACGAGTTAGTATTGTATATTGAGATGCCTCTGACTAGAAAGACTACCTTTAGCCCTTGGGCTACTATAGCAGCAGTTGAGGGCACTAGTAGAGAGCCCCTAGTTAATATGGCCAGTTTGCGGCCCTAACAGATCATGTAAGTACCAGATGTGCAAGTTTTTTGTTAAGAGCCGTAAGGCGTGAATATCTAACACACCCACGCTGGTAATGATACGATCCTACTTGGCACACCTCATTTCAAGACTTACATCCAAGGCCAAGATATGGAACTTCAAGCTCTACAAGCGGCATGGATGATAAGGATGGCGTTGAAGGCCTTTGGAGGCTCATACAAGCCCCACAATGATGCCTATGATGTGTGGGAGGTGGCTTGGGCGAGGCTTGAAGAAGAAGCTACTAGAAAGGGGACCAAATGCGCAAAGTGGCCAAACGTGCAAATAGGGACATTTCTGCAAATTGGCTACATGTGCAAACTTGGACAAGGTCGGGAGTTGGCTATTTGTGCAAAGAAGGTTATGCTTGCAAGAAGGCCATGCATGCAAAGGTTGATTAGAGGCGATCTATGCAAGGAGGGCGTGTTTGGCCATTGAAGGCCAATTCTTGAATCAAGACTACACTAAGAAGACTAGCCAAACAAGGCCCTTACTTCATTAAGGGTAGCATTGTAATTGCCTATTAGTCTTCTTTACTTAGCTTGTATATATAGCTTGTCTTTCATTTCATTACTTTGATTGGATGAATTATGTATTGAATACTAGGAGTGATAGTTTGTTTAGGGTTAGCTTAGTTAATGGTGGATTCCATTGTTGGTTTGTGAACCATTTTTCCATTGATTTCATGAAGGGTTGTTCATTTGTGGATTTCAATTGAATCTCCCTTGTCTTGATTTCAAATAGCTTAGGTTCTATTGATTGAATCCGATTGGAAGGATCTAGGTTTCATATACTTAGGTTTGTCCATAGATTCATTATCATTAGGGTCTAGTTTCTATCTCTCTATTTCTCATCCCTTTTCTTCAATTCTCATCCCCAATTTCTTGTTTATCCTTAATTCGCGTTTAGGTTTTGATTTGGTGTTTCCCCCAAATCGATTCGTATCATTTGGTATCAGAGCTTAGGCTAGAGTGTTGTTTCTACAATCCTCAATCCTAGGTTTGAATTTTGAAAATCCAAAAAAAAAAAAAAAAAAAAAAACTGAAAATCAAAAAAATTCGAAAATTACAATTGTTGTTGGATTTGAGTGTTTTTGAAGGTATATTTGAGTTTGTTGTGGTGGAAAACATCTTGAAACGAAATTTGAAGTCATTTGGGTAAGGATTGAAGTTTCCACCATTAGAGGTTCAACAAAGCTTGAAGAACTCAAAGTGGGTCTTGTTGATTTGGATTGAAATTGACTTCAATAGGTATTGGGCTTTGTTCTCCTATCAAAGAGGAACCTATATCCGAAAGTTGGAGGAAAAACGAGTTGGAATTAAGGTACTTGGAATTTTGAATGTTCTTCATGTTCTTGAGGACATTCATATATTCATATTGAGGAAGAAGGCCAAAAGGCAAGGTTTGATCTAAAATTTTCCAATTCCAAGTACAAAAGGTGTTAAAATGTCCCAAAATGGTAATTACTAAGTTTTTGTGGGCCCAAGGAAGTCAATAAGGTTTGGAATCCGACCCAAGATCCAAGAAATTCGAGTACGAGACGTTATCAGGGGAACTGGTATACGGTCCATTGTGCGGACCGTATAAAATTCTACGGGACGTCAAATTGCAACGTCAAAATCCAGCCAACAAAGTTGCTTACTGTGAAGCGTTGACGGTACAATTGTGCGGTCGTATAAAATTCCACGGTCCGTCAAAATTGTGGCGTCAAATTGGATCGAGAAAAGTAGCTCACTGTTCCTTGTATACGGTAGGTTATACGGACCGTACAATTTTCTACGGTCCGTCAAATTTCATATTTTACCACCGTATAAAATACCCAAGTCTTTGAACAATTATACGGTCTGTTCTGCGAGGCGTCAAATTTCCACCGTAGAAAATACGATAGTCCGTAAACAATTGACGGAACCATTCTACGGGTCGTCAAAAATTTATACGGACCGTATAAATTAAGTTCCAGCCGTATAATCCAAGTATCAACAATACATTTCAAGGTATTCGTATCTTGATTCAACTTCGATTCCTTGTACTTTCATTTCATTCTCAAGCCTCAAATCTTGTTCTTAATTCATTTCAATTCCAAAAAAATTTCTTGGGATTGTTTGTTGGTTTTGTGTCCCTAATCCTTTGGTAGGGAGCAAAAAAAAAAGAGTATAGAAATTTTAAAAATTTCATATTTCAAATTGATACCTTGGATCAATTGAGGCTTCACGGTCGTGTTTTCAAGTTATCACCTACCAGGGCCCGAAAATTTATTTCGTTCCCGATTTTAGCATTTCGTTTCTTGTATTCTTCAACTAGTGTGCATTTAGTAATTCTTCTACTTGTGTATGCTAGTTCTTGAGTCTGTCTTTCAATCGTGCCAATTCTTTTCAAGCTTTTCTCGTTTTGATATCGTTGAATCTTCTTGGCTCAAGTCCTTTTGCTTTATCGAGTCGTCCGTCTTTCGATTAACAAGAATCGATTCCTCCACAAAGGTTAGCAATCTTGTGAATTGATTTGGATTAAAAGGGTTCTTGACCAACCTTGGAAGAAGCTTAGGTTAAGAGGTAAGCTTGAGTGCAAATACGAGTGACGTGAGGAACCTTTGCTACTAATCTTGTTTGCTCGTTTTGTAGGTACACGAAGAGGAGACATAAGGAGAAGGAGATATAAGGATGTCATCCATATCTTCCGAGTCTTGTGGAGATGATTTTGAGAGTTATGCCTCTAGCAATGGAGGGTATGACTATGAGGGTGACGGAGGCTATGAGGGAGACGACATGGGATGTGAGCATCACTATTCTTACAATGAATATGATGGTGGTTGATACAAGGACGGAAACGCGAAAACGAGAAATTAAAAAGATAAACAAAAGGAAAAGAAAAGATAGATAGATTGACACAAAAATAGGCACAATTAGGCAACCAAGGTTCTTGATAACCAAGACCTCCTAATTACACTCTAGATAGCACCAACCTCTTGGGATGACCTCAAGGGAATTGAATTCCCAAGCAACCAATCCTCTCACAATCAATAATCAACAAGAGCCTACCAAAGGCCTCTCCAGGTTTCTCTCTAAAATAACCCTAAAAAAACACTCAAAATATTCATAATTCATCCAAAAGTCCCTAAATGAAATGAAAGACAAGCTATATATACAAGCTAAGTAAAGAAGACTAATAGGTAATTACAATCTGCCCTTAATGAAGTAAGGGCCTTGTTTGGCTAGTCTTTAGTGTAGTCTTCAATTCAAGGATTGGCCTTCAATGGCCAAACACGTCTCCTTGCATAGATGACCCTCTAATCAACCTTGCATGCATGGCTCTTCTTGCAATCATAACCCTCGCCCAAGAGGTAGCTTGCTGCACAAATAGCCCTTTGCGCAAGTAGCCATTTTCCGACCTTGAATCACCCAAGCTTGCAATAGTAGCCGCTTTAAGAGGCAAGCCTTGGGACTTTGACTCTTAAAGCCTTCCATCCAAGCTATCTCCCATATCTTGAAGGCCGTCTACGTGGACTCCCATGATCTTCAAAGACTCCATTTTCGAAGGGGAGAATGATACAAGACCAATTCCATCGAGCTTCATGAAAAGTAGTCTTTGAAGATCATGGGAGGTCCACATGGATGGCCTTCAAGATATGGGAGATAGCTTGGATGGAAGGCTTTAAGAGTTCAAGTCCCAAGGCTTGCCTCTTAAAGTGGCTACAATTGCAAGCTGGGTGATTGGTCGGAAAATGGCTACCTATTACTGAAGGGCTATTTGTGCAAGTGGCTACTTTGCACAAGCGAGTGGTTATGATTGCAAGGCAAGGGCCATGCATGCAAGGTTGATTAGAGGGTCATCTATGCAAAAGGAGGGACGTGTTTGGCCATCAAGGCCAATCCTCGAATTGAAGACTACACTGCTAACACTAGGCCAAACAAGGTCCTTACTTCATTAAGGGTAGCATTGTAATTGCCTATTAGTCTTCTTTTACTTAGCTTGTATATATAGCTTGTCTTTCATTTCATTTAGGGACTTTTGGATGAATTATGAATATTTTGAGTGTTTTTGTGTGGTTATCTCTAAGAGAGAGAAACTTGCGAGAGGCCTCCTTGGTAGGCTCTGTTGATTATTGATTGTGAGAGGATTGTTGTTTGGGAATTCAATTCCCTTGAGGTCATCCCAAGAGGTTGGTGTGCTATCTAGAGTGTAATTAGGAGGTCTTCAAGCTATCAAGAACCCAAGCAAGCCTAATTGTGCCTATTTTTGTGTCAATCTATCTATCTTTTCTTTTCCTTTTGTTTATCTTTTTAATTTCTCGTTTTCGCGTTTCCGTCCTTGTATCAAACTGTCTTATGAGAAGCAACCTGTAGCCATTCTGAATTGTCAAGTGAGAAGGTTGCATACCCGGGGACATACCCTCTGTTAAGGTTTTATGGCGAAACAATAATAGAGAAGAAACGACCTGGAAAGCAAAGGACGAAATGAAGAAGAGGTATCCTCGCTTGTTCCCTATACTTACAGGTAATTTGAATTTCTAAATCTGTTATATTGATTGACAGATGACTGACGCGTGCTATTCATCAAGAGAAACTCCCTCGCCATGCTCGTGAGACCCTATAAGGCTAATTTAACATTCGGGGACGAATGTTCTAAAGGGGGAGAGGATGTTATATCCCGCATTTTTGCGCACTTGGAAATTTGGAATAACCTTGACTTGTGGGAAATAAGGTTATGTTTTATTTTATTTAACATATGTGTGATATTCATGGAAATTATTGAAGTGGAAATACGGAAGAAGGCCAAGGGCAAAATTGGACTTTCGGAAATTAGTTTCGGGAATTACAAATAAGATTCATGGATTATTGGGCTCAAAATAAAAGAAAGAAAAATGGAGGCCCAATTCAAGTGGGGTGGTCGGCCATATGCTAGCCCAAGCCCACAATTAATTAGTCATGTGATTAATATGAGAGGATGATTATAAGTGTTCATCCATTAGAACATTCAAGACTAGGAAAAAAAAAACAAAGAGAGAGTGAGAGTTGAGGGGCCTTCGGCCGAACCCCATCAAAAAAAAAAATTCCAAGTTCATCAATCTTGATCCAAAAAATTTTTTCTTTCCCAATTTTTGGC
>NW_026725331.1:0-68315 GCF_029784015.1 Lycium ferocissimum
AGGAAACACTTGGCTACCGAAATTTCGGCTTGACACTTCCTTTGTAAATATACCATCCTCAACATTCAATATAGCCAATTTGAGTCAACAACAACCCGGAATTCAAACCCGCCAAACTATTAACACCACTCAACAATTACACTAGCAATTCACATACTCCATTCAAGGCACATAATCTCCATTTACCACTTTCTTCTACTTACAACACTTCACCAAACTTATCAAGCCTTTATTTGTAATATAAAATTTACAACACAACAACTAAAATACTAAGTAAAACTTGCTCATTATTTCCTCACAATTCACCACACATGCACGCACACACACACACACCATGCACACACACGGCTTCACACATTATACATGCACAACTACAATCTCTCCAACACCATTCAACTTCCATTACCAATCTAATATTCATAACAATAACAACCAAACATACGGGATTAAAACATGACTCCTACATACATATGGCGTGCACTACCACACCCCTACATCTTTGTCCTTCAAGAATTTCCTTCATTTTCATTCACTACAAATATGCACAACATACAATATACATAAATAGGGGGATGAATTCCTTACCTTTTTCTTTAACCCTTCTCTTGACCAACTTGTGTGAATATGGATTTTCCTTGCCCAAATGAATACTCCACTTTGTTAATGACCCTTTAATTGGTAGGAAATAATTTTTGAAGAAATTTTTTTGCAACTTTCTTGGAATTCTTTACTTGGCCGAATGGCCTTGAAGATTTTCTCCTTCTTTTCTCCTTCTTTCTCTTCTTGAAATTTCTAGATAATTTGATGAATATTAGATGATTTTCTACATAAATACCCACAAGTCTTCCACCAAACTTTTCCCATATTTATGAATAGGTCCCTCAATCATAAAAATATTGTTACATGGTCCCTTTCTTACCTTTCTTGAAATTTCTAGAAAATTGACCAAATAAGATGACTTAGTCATCTTATTTATCCTTATGAATTAACTAATTATGGGCCTAGCCCATGCCCCATGGCCGGCCGGGCCTTGTCCATTCCTTTAAAAATTCAAGCCCACTTATTTTTGGGCTAGTTCTTGTAATTCATGAAACATTTTTCCAACTTCCAAATTTACCCTTCGCCTTCCTTTGTATTTCTATGAGGCGTAGTACGAATTTCCTTTATGCCCTTGACCTTTCTTGATACCTCCGCTTCTAAATTCTTCATAAGCCATTCACATGCTTAACAAAAATGAAAATATGGCCTTGCTTGTTGTACTCCCGCGATTGTCTTGAATTATCTGATTACACAAAAATGCGGGATATAACAATATCAGTTTCATAAATCAACGATTCCGGAATTGAACCTCGAACATCGGCCTCCTCACAATTACTGAAGTAAAAGAGTTTAGCAAGTATCAGTTTCATATAAACAACGATTCCGTTATGGATCTTCGGACATCGGCCTTTTTCACAATCACTCAAGTAAAAGAGTTTGTCAAATATCAGTTTCGCTCAATCAACGATACCGGATCATCACCGGATATCGGCCATGCATGATAATATGAGAGAATGTGTGCAATGCATATGTCAATCATCAACAAGTAAGCTCAATATCATAAGTACCCCAACGGGGTATGCCAACAATATATCACAACACAATACCAACAGTGGGTATGCCAACATATATCAATAACTCAAGTACCAACAGTGGGTATCTAAATATGTGATTCACTATACTAAGTCTCACCAAAGGTAAACCATAACCTACCTGGACTGCCGAACTGCAACACCAATAAGTCACTCTATTGCCTTGCCCTTCTTCTGAAGCTCATAACCAAAGTAGTCTAAGCATAATCGAATTCCAAATTAGAATCATAAATAATGATACTAATATTGCTATGATATCAATTAGGTCCAATTTCACCCTAGAAATTAGGGAAACGGGCCCACAAGGGCGAAGCGAAAAATTCACGGTGAAATACCAAATTGAATCCTAGGTAATCATAAGCCCTTCATTAATTGTTGATTTAGCTCAAGAATTATCCCCAAATCTGATTCTAGTAAAAATTACCAAATTGGGTATGAACCCTAATTCTTCAAATCCGAAATTCAACCTTAAAAGTGAAAGATATATGATCACTAAGCTTAGATTCATCATATCTTAGTAGTAACATCATCAATTTTATCAATTATAACCCTACGGAGAAGTGATAACGTCCAAATCCACCCTATTAATTAGATTGAGTACGGTCGTATGCAAATATAATTTACCCAACTATGAGTCGGGGTCGATCCCATAAAGAACAATATATAGGCGATTAGGAAAATTCGAAATTATCACCAACAATAGCTATGCCAAACACTTAAAAGTTATTTAGAGAGAAAATTATAACTAATTGTCAAAACATAAACTAACCTAGAAAGCAAGTAAAACGATCAATGGCCACAAGAATGGATACAAAGGAAACTACGCTCAAGTAACTATCCAATGTATTTCATGATTTACAAATAATGGTGAGTTTATATTATTTAGCCTCGGATAATGACTCTAAAGTAGCTTCTTTCGAAGACTAACTAGACTACCTAATTGAATATCCCTAAAGCAATTAGGAGCATTAAGAACACCCGAATATGACTACAAGTGGTGTCGCCTATCCCTAGGTCGATTTCCATTAGATGAGGGTTAACACCCCAAAATCTTGTTAATTATTCTTTCCCAATCCCGAGTTTGCCTCTTCCGAGTTTAAACCGAAATAAATGGGCGAGTCCTAGGGTTAGTAATTCCGTTAAGAAACATTAAAGAACAAGAATAATTAAAACAACATTAACTCACTTCATTAGGAATAAAAATCATTCAATACATAAGCAAAACAAGAGTTTCAATCCAAACTTTAACAATGTATACTTCCATAAACAAGGTTCAAGTACAGAAATGAAATACTACACACTTAGATATTCAATACATAACAAGAAATTGAAGAGATGAGTAAAGGGTTAAGAATTTCTTATCAAAACTTTAAATCGTCAATCCCCAAGTGTGGGTGTTGGAACCCTAGCTCTCCAAAACTTGTGTTTTATGCCAAAGATGAATATAATTGCTCCCTTCTCTTCCGTTTGTAGTTCCCCACTTTTTTCAAATCCAAAAATAACAAAATAAGCCCCAAGTTTTCAGATTTGCAAAACTGTCCAGTTTTGACAGTTTTGCAAAACTGTCCAGTTTTGTCCAATTTGGCCTCTTTTTGACTTTATTTTCACTTGATTTCTTCCGATCACTTCTAGATCACATAAAACCTGTAAAATAGATGTAAACGATATTAAATGCACTATTTTCTCAATCAAACATAGCAAAAATATAAGATTAAAGAAGAGATAAGTTAGTAAAATACCAACTTATCAAGAAGTCTCCCAAAACCCTTCTTGAAATTCTAATTCTAAGGGATTGAAAAGGGAAGAGATGATTCTAAGATGATAATGATTAAAGGGAAGTAAGTGATTGGACAAAGCTTTACCTCCAAGAAATTCCTCAATTTATCCCCAAGAACAGCTTTCCCAAGCTCCAATAGCGAGTTATGACATAATGAGGGTCTAGGTCTTATTTTAAGACACATTTATTGAAATTCCCCTGCCCGTGACCGCCACGGCGAAGGGAGTACCGCCACAGAGGCGCCACAGCGGCGACGGATACACCTCTGCAGCGGTGAAGGCCCCTTTACTCATGACCACCCCAGCGGTCACTACACTGCCACGACGGTACCGCCAGGGCGGCTCTAGTGCCGCCGTTGCGGGCATCAGACACCAGAAATCCCCAAATTCTCTAAGTTTTCCATCGAATTTTTGGGTTATTTTCGAGGCCATCTGCTCATAATCCGATCACCTAAACCTATACAAAAATACGCTACGAACGCACTCGTGGTTTTAAAATTTCCAACGGAGGTCTCGTTGATCGAGTCAACCACCGGTGCCTACTTCTCATTTCCCATCCAAAGTCCCGAAGTGCACCAAAATGCATTGGGAACCGAACCAATCATACATACAAGTTCTAAACAATTATCCAGACCTCTCGGAGTTGACAAAACTCCGAAAAAAGGTCCGTTGCCCAAAAGTCAACCGCGGGTCAAAATGAGTCAATAAACGCTCGGAAGTGGCAAAAGTGCCAAAAGGACTATAACGACCAAATGGGTCGTTACACTTTAAGAAGTGGCAAGAAAGAGATGTAGTTGAAGGGAACTTGACTTGTAAGCCTTTTCCAAAAAATTATAAATTTTGGTATATGCACGGTGAAGAATCAAATGCAACTGTGCCACGGTCTTTTCAGAGCACAAATTTCACAGACGATACTTTGCAGCGCCAAAATCTAATGGCAACCATGATTAATGATGCATTTGGGTTCACCAGGAACGATGTCAATGAGCCTGATGTGTCTTGTGAGCCTATAAATGGGGAAGAAACATTTAATGAAGGGAACATTGAGGGTAATAATGAAGATTATGTAAAGTTCTTTGAATTGATCGAAGATGGCAAGCAACCATTGTCCTTCCTAATTAAATTGTATCATATAAAATGTTTGTACCAAATGACTGACAAAGCGATGAGTATAATATTAGAATTGTTAAAAGATGCCTTTGAAGATGTAAAGATTCTTGTTTCCTTTTATGAAGCGAAGAAAACCATAAACAAACTCGGTGCTAATTTTACCAAGATACATGCTTGCCCACCTGATTGTATGTTGTATTTTGGGGAAGACGAAGGCTTGCAAGAATGCAAAAGATGCAAGACATCTAGGTGGAAGAATAATAAAAAGAAGCTACCTGCAAAGATTTTGTGCTACTTTTCCCTAAATCCAAGGTTGGAAAGATTGTTCACGTGTTCTAAAACTGTTGAGTCTATGAGATGGCATTCTTTAGGGGGCAACCAAGATGGAGTGATGAGGCATCCTAGGGATTCTCAGGCATGGAAAACATTTGACTTACTTCACCCTGAATTTGCTGTCGATCCTCGAAATGTACGACTTGCCCTATCTAGTGACGGTTTCAATCCTTTTGGAGCAATGGCAACGAATTATAGTATCTGGCCAGTAGTTCTTGTCCCTACAACTGTCCTCCTTGGGAGTGCATCAAAAAAACTTCATTTATTCTCTCAATAATCATTCCAGGAAAGCAAATGCCAGGCAATAACATCGACGTGTACTTACAACCTCTTATCCAAGAGTTGAGAAAATTGTGGCACGATGGAGTGCAGACATTAGATTCTTCAAAGAATGGAATTTTTAATTTGTGAGCATCTCTGATGTGGACAATTAGTGATTTTCCTACGCTTGGTAACTTATCTGGATGGAACACACACACACAAAGTTTGCTTGCCCCAAGTGTAACTTTGCTACAGATTCTTGCAGATTGAAGCATAGTAGAAAGTGGTGTTTCATGGGTCATCGTTGTTTTCTTAGAAGCGGCCATCGATTTAGACTGCAACGTACTCGTTTTAATGGGAAAATTAAGCAACGGGAGCCCCCAATATTATTATCAGGGTCAGACATCTTGAAACAAGTGGAGGGCATTAATGTCATATTTGGGAAAGTACCTGAGTTGAATAATAACGGTAAAAGAACTCGAGGACAAACTGTTGTTGAAGATAGATCGAGACAGTGGAGAAAGAAAAGCATATTTTTTGATCTTTCTTATTAGGAATATAAGTTTTTGCATCATAATCTAGATGTTATGAACATTGAGAAGAATGCATATGACAATGTGATAAACACTTTGCTTAATGATATTGGAAAATCAAAAGACAATCTCATGCTCGGGAAGATCTTAGAGAAATGGGTATAAGAAAAGAACTTTGGGTTGATGAGAACGGAAAATATCCTCCATTCTTGTTTACTATATCAAATTCTAAGAAAGATGGATTCAAGAAAGATGTGTTTTTGCGTACTTTAAAGAATGTCAAAATGCACGATGGATACTCGAGTAACTTTTCAAGATGTGTCGACTTGAAACAACGGAAGTTGTTTGAAATGAAGAGTCATGATTGTCACATTCTCATGGAGCACTTGTTACCAATTTCCATATGTAATGTTTTACCCGACAAAGTATCGGTTGTTGATAGAGTTGAGTTCATTCTTTCGACAACTCTGTGCTAAAAGCTTAAGTCTCTCAGACCTTGACAGGCTCTGATCTCGGCATTTTCTCAACATGAATCACCTAGAAATGTTATTCCATTCAGCATTCTTTACAATCATGGTTCATTTAACTTCTCATCCAGTTGATGAAGCAAAACTTGGGGGACCAGTGCAGCACCAGTGGATGTATCCAACTGAGAGGTAAACAAAATTTTCTGCTCTTCTTTTTAGAGTTTCATACATGGGATCTTTCTCTACTCACTCTGGTCAATTTATTTTTCAGTTTTGTGCTCTTCTTTTTAGAGTTTCTTGAGATTCATACATGGGTTCTTTCTCTGCTCATTCTGATTGAATTTGTTTTTCAGTTTTGAGCTCTTTTTTTTTTGTGATTTTCGTGAGTTTCACCTACTAGTTGTGTTTCTGTGCTAAAAGGATGGATTGGATATTCATTTACTTGTGTTTTCTTGCATCACCACTGTCTTCTATATTCAATCTGGTGGATTTTTTTTTTCCAGTTTTGTGCTCTTTTTATATTTTCTTGAGTTTCAATTACTTATAAAAGTGGTGAAGATTCTTTTACTTGTGCGTTTTTGCTTTGCCATAATCTTATCTATGCAATCTGGTTTGAATTACTTTTTTTTTCAGTTATGTGCTTTTCTTTGTTGATTTTCAGATACTAGTTGTGTTTCTGTACTAAATTGATGAAGATTCATTTACTTGTGTTTTCTGGCATCACCATAATCTTCTTTGTTCAATTTGTTTGATTCTTTTTCTCAAGTTCTGTGCTCCTCTATTCTTTCTGGTTGAATTTTCTTTCAGTTTTTCAAGGTACTAAATTGACCTTTTGTTTAGGTATTTGGGACACTGTAAGTCCTATGTGAGAAACATGTCACAACCAGAAGGTTCCATCGCTGAAGGATACCTAGCCGAGGAAGTTCTTACTTTTTGTTCCCAGTATATTGATGGGATTGAGTCAAGAATTAATAGGCCACGGCGTGTTGATGATTATCCTGATGATAGCAGCACAACGAATTCCTCTAGTATCTTCCCTCCAGTTGGTAAAGGATTAGGAGTTGACACCTTTGAGTTGTCACCTATGGTGAAACGTCAAGCACATCGATATGTGTTACTAAATTGTCCACAAGTCGCGCCTTTCATTAAGTGAGTATTTAAGGCAAATCCAGAAAACTAAAAAATCATTCATCTTCTGTTTATGTCTATTTATATCAACACTTCATGTAGTGAATTTAAAGATTTTGTATGGAGGCGGTGGAATGGTCGAAAGCCTACAAGTACGCAGATGGAAAAGATAGTTAATAAAGACTTCGGTGATTGGTTTCCACTAAAGGTTAGTTATAAATGTATTATAATTTTATAAATTTAAAACTATGCCTAACATTTTATTTTCATTTCAGATTAAGAATCCGGACATTGTGAATACTGTTTCAGATGACCTAAGGTTTCTAGCAGATGGGCCAGCACCACATGCTAGAAGGTTTACATCATTTAATATCAACGGCTTGAAATTCCGGACAATAACTCGAGAGCATGGATTGAAAACTCAAAACAGTGGAGTCTTCTTGACATCATCCACATCTTGTATTGCTAGTCGTGCTGATGGAAATTTGAGGCAAGCGGATTTTCCATATTATGGCAAGTTAAAAGACATTATTGAGCTTAACTACTATGGTCGATTTAGGGTTACACTATTCAAATGTAAGTGGGCGGACACTACTAGGGATCGGCCTTTAGAAAGGATAAATGGGGATTTCCTTCTGTTAACTTTTCCACTTGATTCACATTGGTGATCGTGAAGAGGATGATCCATACATTGAAGCTTTACAAGCTCAAATATAAATGCATTTTTTGAAACTAGGGAGGTTGGGGTAAGTATTAGCTGACTGTAAATGCATTTTTTGAAACTAAATTAGAAGGCTAAATGTTACAAGTTTGACAACAAAAGCATTATTTCAAGAATTAACGTCGCCCAAATTTATCATGCCTTTTCACAATCTGTGGCCATTAATAATTGAAACTGACTCCTTATCCATGAAGAAGTTTATATCTAGTGAATGGGAAGTGCCTTGGTGTCACGACCCAAACCGGAGGGCCGCGACTGACACCCAAGACCCTACTCGGCTGAATGCCATACTACCATTCTATTCATAAGTCACAACTTTTGTGAACCCTTAAATTATGAAATGACACTTCCGTCAAGTAAAACATGAAAACTTTTTAATAAAACTCTTTCATCATGTTAGGGACTTCTCCCTTATCGTTAAGTCAAAGAAAGCCTTTAGTCACAATAAAATCTTTAAATTAATGTATATGAACACATCGCCCTACATGGCCGCTTTACACAACTGTCGACATCTCGACGCACTATCCGCAGGACACTGTCTGCATAGTCTCTAATATGTAACAAGATACCATAACATAAGTTAGGATAGAGCCCCAACATACTTGTAATGCATCTGACTCAAGGACATACATAAGTACTCTGACTCGGCAACACTCCAAACAGAAATGGAGCTCACCAATCCAGCTGATAGCCTGGGAATATCCTATAGCAAGTGTCCTCTACTCATCTGTCTACACCTGTGTGGCATGAAACACAGTGCCCCCAGGCAAAGGGACGTCAGTACGAATAATGCACCGAGTATGTAAGGCAAAATTGAAACAATATATCTCGACTCGGATGACAAAAGAGTAACACACTCAATTTGTACCTGTAACCCATACTGATAATCATGTATGTGCATATGAACTTTTAATACATCATGAGTATATATATATAATGCATACTTTCGCCCTGCTCGCGCCCCCCCCGTCGGGCATAATAGCATAATGGCCCCATCGGGCATCATAATCGTCGTATACCAACTGATCAAGTGGATTGCGTATATAATGCCATAGCCCTTCCCCTTCCCCATAAAATCATGTCGTACATATATATATATATATATATATATAAGTGTGCAAATGCATGATAATCTTTTTAAAACATCAAAGGACTCCCTTTAGAGTAACTTTTAGTTCAGAATGGGAATTTTTTCCCCTTTTCATTTGTCTCCTTCGAGACTTAAAAATCAAATATGAAATGCATATGAATAAAGAAGCCTTATGAATGTCCCTTTTGGGATTGAGACATCATTATGAAAACATACAACTTATGGATGCCCGTTGGGACTTAAGAAGTCAAGGAACTCGGGATATGAACAACACCAATATAAACATAGGGACATGAGCTCCTACATCTAGGAGTGGATTCATTATGGGTATCGTCACGTTCGTACTTATCATAGATCATGCCAAAATGAAAGAAAGGATAAACTGTTATATCCCGTATTTTGTACATTGGGATAATCCGAGTTAACCATGAAAAGTTAAGGACAAGACTATTCCAGAATACGAGATTGAGATTTTTGACCTTCGATTTTATTTTAAGGCATAAGTTGCTTACAATTTTACTGGCATGAAATATTAAGGAAAATTTGGGGTTAAAAGTGAATTATGAAAAGTTATTAATTTTTCATGAAATAGCCATGTTGGCCGTGTGAGGTGGTGTGGTTCCCACACATGGTTTGGCCAAATTTAATTCATCCAAGCCATGTGTGGGCCATGGTACACATGGATGAATTGTGTATGCATATATTAGATGAGGAGCAAGACAAAATCATCATCTTTTTAACTCTAGAAATATGAAGAAACATGGAAAAAAAGGCGAAGCATATTCGGCCAAGGGTCGGCCGAATGGATGCCAAGAAAAATTGAAGAAAAAAATATTTTCTTCTAGTATTCTAACCAATTGGAAGGTCCTTATTAACGTGCTTAAAAATTGACAATCATGTTGTTGCTTCATAATTTAAACTCACGTTGACAGTATTATATTTCGTATTTTCGTACGTCGGATTATTCGCAAGCTGAGGTGGGGCCCACACATTGAGATTTTTTTGGGACATGCGAAAATTTATATGAATCACATATGTGAATTTAAACATAACTCAAGAAGGACCCATGAGCCAAATCAAAGTGGAAGTCCTCCAAACAAATATTTTTAAGTAACGTTTTCGGGTGATCTGACTTCGAGGGCGAAGCGGTATTATAAGTTTGGAATTTGGAAAAATACCAAAGATAGAAGTTGTAGATAATTGAATTATATTTCCAACCATAGGTCGTGAGCCCACAGGTGACATAGGGATAAGGAGATATGGACGTTTTAAGGCGGAAAGGTCAGTGGGCTAGGCCCAAACAGGGCCCAATCGGGTTAGGCCCATGACCCATGCCTATTTAAGTGAAATTTCAGCCCTTTCCTCTCATTTTTCAGACCAAGAACACCTGAAAATTCTGGAAAGAGGGAGAGAAGAGCCTTGGAGAGAAGAAAAACCAATTTTGATCAAAATCGAGCCTCGAATTCGAAGCCCATGAAGAGAAAAGTGTTGTCTGTTGCGTTGTCTTCAATTTGAGCTAAAAATCAACTAAGGAGAAGAGTGATAACGTGGGGGCTGCATGCTTAAGGTATGAATACGGTTCCTTTTCATTGTTAACAAGTTTATTTAGAATTTTAACAGATTAGCACGGAGGGAATAGCCTGATAAATTCGTTTGTCGGTGTTGTGAATTATGGAAGGAGATTTGAAGAGAATTTTGGATGAAAATAAATGTATTTAACTTGTAAAATGTGAAGGCTGTTGTTATTGATGTTGTTCATATGAATTCCGACTCCTTTACGGAAATAAAATTATTAAATAGTTATATCGCAAATTTGGTTGGTTGAGAAATTTAGAAGACAGTGTGCGGGAACGTTTTATGGCATACGTCGGTATTGGAAATGATGTTAATACTATTGGTATTTTTGTTGATGTTGTTGGTTCCGAATTGAGAATTCGAGCTAGGCATATAAACAGAAATGCCGCCCAAATTTCGTAGACAAATGCTAACTTAGGATTGAATTCCTAAGTGCCTATAGCTAATGTTTGGTATTTATTGACGTATTGTAGATCTTGGGAGCCGAGACTTGAGTTTGGATTAGCTTAGGAAGCGGACGAGGTATGTGAAGCTTACCCTTTCTTTCTTTTGGCATGTCTTAGTCGTAAGTAGGCTATGATACGAGCCTCGGGGTAACTCCATTCTTAAGATCCGAGCACGTATACGATTCTTTTTTACTTCGATGTTAACTTTCTTAATATGGTCAAATTATGGTTCTTAAGTCTTTTGTATGGTTGGATTTCAAATGTTGCATAAAGGATGTTATTTTTAAAGGATTTTGTAACTACGAACGTAGTAACTTTCGTAGACGAGCTCGGATCGTTTCGAAACGTTCGTAGGAGATTCTATAATGAACAATATCCCCAACTTTTATAGATGGGATCGGATTGGTTTGATACTTGTCTGTGGGCCCCGAGACTTTCCTTTGTGTAGTGCTAACGACTCTTGAAAGGATTTAGGATGACTATCGTCTTAACATTCGAGTACCGATTACTTACTTCTCTATCGATTCTCCGTGTGTGATTATGTCCCCGATTTCCATAAGCTATTTCATGTGGTCGATACGTATCTATGATTCCTAAAGCCCCATTTGATGGGTTCCGGCGACATTCGGAGGAAACTTGATTTAACTATTGTCTTGGTTTTTAAATGATGGTTCGTTTTGATTATTTTATTGAGTCTTTGAAAATGTTTTAAAGCTGCATATAGTTGCTCACGACTGTTCGTGCATATGGTTGTTACATCTTTCGTCGAGTCCGGCAGTTATGTTATCGTGCGCACTATGTTATATTCGGTGTTATCGCGTGTTACGGTTCACCGAGTCCCCTCGGCCCCAGAGGGCCGGGTACCATATATTTGGTGTTATGCTGTGTTATGGCGTTATGATGTGTTATGGAGATCTGTCGGGTTACGGAGATATGAAATCTTTTGGTGTTATGCTGTGTTATGGCGCCAACGACGGGAGGGCGACCATATTCCTGAGCCCCCATGCATGATTTATGTTTTTAATGAGTACGCATTTTGGTATTTTGGATATTGCATTTACTTTCTGTACCTCGTGTTCTGATTATGATCCTATTTACTGCTTTTCATGCTTTGCATACTCAGTACATATTCGTGCATCGACCCCTTTCTTCGGGGGTGCGTTTCATGCCGCGCAGGTACAGATACTTGTATGGGTGATCCACCAGCTTAGGATTCCTGTTCAGCTGTCTTGGAGCGCTCCCTTGTTCCGGAGCCTATACTTTGGTCCAGATTCTGTTATTGTACATATGTATATGTTTATTCAGGGGTACGGCGGGGCCCTGTCCCGTCATATGATTCTGTTATGATTCTTAGAGGTCTGTAGACATATGTGTGGGTTATGGGTACGCACTGCTCGGTTGTATCTGTGTGATTTGTGATTTGGACGTCCCCTTATACTATGATAGCCTTACCGGCTTATGTGTGATATTATCTGCTGGATTTTGACAGCGATGTGTATATATATATTTGTGACAGCTTTGGGGCGACGTTTCACTTTTCTGTTTGTATAAGATCTGGTCATGCTAGCTATGGTCTGACATCTGACCTTTGTATATGTGTAAGTTGTTTGTACGTTGATTATGGTTAATGGGTGTGTGCGGGTGCCCAGCTCGGGCACTAGTCACGGCCTACGGGGTTGGGTCGTGACATAAACTTAACATACCTTTTTGGTCTCCTACTACTTAACGCTTATCCTTCCAAGCTCGTAAATCTACATTCAAGAGAATTCATACTACTGTTAGGCTTATCGTCATATGCTTATCTTAAGTCTTCAAATTAAACCCCTTTAGAATCTGCTAAAATTCGAGCAGCATCTCTCCTGTTTATATCTGTAGCTTGAAATCACAATAACAATATCCAACACAACAACAACAACACTAACACCACCAACATCATCATCGATACCAAAATATTCCATAAAATATCCCACACGATATTCATCGACATACGATAACAATATACACTTTCTTTCTTCCTAATCAAGGAGCATAATCTCATCAACACACCAACAACATTAGATACCATCCATATACATGGAAATTAGCCCAACAACACGGCTACAACATGCTCAAAACAGTCCATAAACTCAACAACTACAACACAACACTTTATGACCTTTCCTCCATAACTATTTTCACTTTTAAAACTTGATAAACCTTCAAATCAACTCAACATAAGAGATAGAATGAAGAACATACCTTGTACTTGAAGAAATTTAGCCATACCAAATTTCTTCAAGACCAAACTCACCACAACATCAAGTAGAAACAAGAATAATCACTTTTCATGGACTAGTTTGGTGTAATCTTGTTGAATTCTTGATTTAAGGGGTTATAAGTGCTTAAGAGAAGTGTATGGATGTGTCTAGAACTCCCAAGAAGTGTAAATGATGAAAAAAGTGAAATAATAGGGTATTTATACCCCTTGAGAGTCGATTCCACCGACTTTCCAAGTGGGGCCTGGGGGAGCCATTTGGCAGCTTGGAGGCTTATCTTGAAATGCCCATAACTCCTTGCTCCGATGTCATTTTGATGAACGGTTTATTGCGTTGGAAACCAGACTTCCTGAACTTCAATTTTGGCTTTTGTTTCACTTCAAACTCCTAATATACTAGGAGATATACCCCTCTAAAGTTGACCCAAAATTTCTGTCCAAAATTCTGCTAACTTTTTTCAAATTTTCAACAAACTTATTTTCTTTGATTTGCTTGATCCCGGAACGTTTAGACACTTTCTTAACACTTGTTAAGAGTATTTCTTAACCTTATAAGGGTTCCATGACCTCTCCGAGCTTACGTTAGTTTACTTACAATGCAAACGGCGTGAAAGTTTTCTAAGTGTAACACTTGGAGCATCATACTAATAGTTAAGGAGGTCAATAGAATGAGGAGGGATTAGCTACACAGATTCAACACATATTCAGTGAAGGGAATGCAGTGGCAGATTTTTTGACTAACTTAGCTTTTGATTTTGCAGGTACAGTTCAGTTTCATAATTTTCAGGAGTTACCTAGTGCAGCAAGGAAGTTAATCAACATGGCTAAAGCTCAAGTTCCAAACTTGAGAATCAGATACACAAGGGACAGAAGGACTTGATACAATGATTGCAACAACCTACTAGCTTTGCAGCAGATCAACAACAGCTTGAGCAACTTTGCAGCCTTCAAGATTTGCAGGCATTCTCCACAATGACTGAGTTTTTCCTAGTTGACAGATCATAAGTAGGGTGGCATTGCATTTGTAGCAGATCATACAAAAAATTAAGCAACTTTGTAGCCTTCAAGAGTTGCAAAAAATTTCCAGAATGCCCGAGTTCTTCCATATCATATCTTATACATTGGTTGACAGATCTCATGTAGGGTGGTATTAGTGTGTTTCATGCTCAGTGCCTATGTGAAGGATGTTAACTAATATATAAGGTGTTCTTGTTTCTGTTGCTTGGCATTTCCACTTCAGGATGCAACTTGACAACCTTAGAAGCTTGATGAACTACATACCTGGATTCTAGAAGAAAATTCACAGACTGAAATCCATACACCTGGTGAGAGCTTTGAGGTGTGAATATTGGAGCAAAGTCAAGCATCCAGGATTTTCTAGTTGATTAGCTTGGTTAGGTTGTTATTTCTGCATGTTTTGATCTTCTTTATTTTCCTTTCCTTTTGATTTCTTTTTGTACAAACTCTTTTGTTTTGAATAAAAATGCCACCTTTGGTGGTTTTCATTAAAAAAAAAATAAAAAAATCATGCCTTTTCAACTGGAAATCTAGAATTCAGTCACATTTTAAAAAATCTAAAATCCCAAATCAAACAAACATTAGCAGAAATGCTCAAAAACAGCAGAAAAAATGCACAAATCCGAGTTCTGCTATGGTAACCAGCAGTTTTACCAACATAGAGAAGTCTAGCATGGGACCAACCAATCCAAGACTTCATTAGAAACCAATCTATCATAATTGTAGTTACAAGTAAATATATGTGATAACCATTAGTAATTGGTGATCTGGTGAAATTGTGATCTGATAACCATTTTCAAACACATTAAGCTCTAGTTATTTATGTGTATCCTCTCTCACTGCAATAGGTTTTTGAGTAGTTACACACTTCCTTACACACTCAAAAATTGAGTAGTTATTCATCACCTTTCTCTAGTTAGTTTCTTGCACTTATTTTCTTGCCTTTGTACTGGGAGGCGATCAAATAGTATCCTCCATTTGTGATGCTTATTGTGGTTTAACTTTTCATGTAGGAGAGAATCGAAGAAATTCGAAGTCAAAGATCAAAAGGTCACGTAGAAATTTCTCCCATGATGTGCTTGGTGTGGTCTTCGGTCCGGAGCACCCTGGTCGTGTTTGAGGGTTAGGCATGGGTGTCGTTCCAACTGTGGCATTCAATAAGACATCAAGGTGAGGTGGTCATTTTTATTTGGGTTTATCTAGTGCTAGCGCTCCACTTCCACAATGGCAACAAGAGATGGCAGATATGAGATCGCAATTGAATGCACTAACAAACTTATATCGAATGAACATAGGGAATATCCCCGAGGAGTTTAATTGCTTATTTCCAACTCCTTCACATGTACAAGCACTAAACTGAACCACTTTTTTTTCTTTTAGAATTTTAAGTGATGCTATTTTCTTCCTTTCAAGGTTGTTCTGCCGACTGTTAATTGGTTCAAATCCCTTTTCCTTAATTTGTGAGAACTTTTTTGAAGAATTTGGGTCATGTGGATGGATCAGATAGTTTGATAGTAGCCATTATATCATCTTAAATATATTGAAAAAAGTAACCCAAACTGCAGAAACAAAGTGAATAAGTTAGTAATCTGGGTTTTATGGTAATTTTGTTATGGAAGGTGAGAGATTGGTTTAGGCTATATAATTGGATTTTTGTGTGGCTATTGTATGATGAACTTATGGGAATCATGGTGGTGATTTGAGTGATATTGACATGAATGGAGTGCACCTGATAAAAGGATTTATGTAGTTGACCCAATTTGTTTAGGATTGAGGCGTAGTTTTTCTTGTATACTAAAATTAAAAGCGCATATATATATAAAATTTCTTGGCTACTGAATTTTGCACAACTGCTGTGTGTTTGATGCTTTGATTTGAGGGATTGTTTTTTTTTTTTCCATTAATGCTTTTAGATGCTGAAAGAGCAGACATGACATGATCTTCCTTCAATGAGTTTCCTTTTATAATTTTTATCATTCGACGACTTCTATAATTGTTGGTTGGAAGTTTGATCTTATTTTCTAAATTTTTTTTTAGCAGGCACAAGATTTAGGAAGCACTCCAACACCAATTGGACCAAGAAGATCCTCCTATAAAAGTAACAGCGGAGATAGAGCGAGTGGCAATTAGTAATCATCATTAGGATTAAAACTAAGTTTTTTTTTGGGTATTAACTCTAACTTGAATCTGGATGTAATTTTGGGATACTTTTGTTTTAGATATTGAATATTTTGCTCATTTTATTCTTTCAAGTGTTAAAATTATTATGAATGGTATTTGATTTCATAAAAGGTGCAGAAATAGGATCGTAATTTGGTATTACAGAAGAGTTAAATTGTTTGGGGTGGCTAAAATTGCCAAAATATTGTTTTATAAAATTATAAAATCCACTATTAAAAAGGCAATTTAACGGCAGTTTAGCAGCATTTACAGCAGTTCAAGCAGCCATGAATTTCACCTAGGCCTAACAACATTTACAACGGTTCGAAACAGCTGTAATTTTCACATAAATTTTACGGCGGTTAAAACCGCTGCAATATACGAATTATGGCGGTTTTTGCCAAAACCGCCATAATAGTATTAATGGAGGCAGGGATTGTGGCAGTGTTAAAAACCGCCATTTCAGCTGGTTCTGGCGGTTTTGAAACTCCCGTTATACCGATAATGAACCGCCGTAATCGTTCCGATTTTTTTTGTAGTGAACAGGTTTGTCTTGGATCCATTCTTTGAAATGTGAATAAATTTTAAAAAACAAGTAGATTTGTGTTGACACCTAATTTTTAACCTCCCATAATTTGTTTTAATTACCCAGAGTCCTTGAATATTAAACAGAGTGAAATATGTATTTTTAAAAGTCAAAATGATTTTATAAAATTATTTAGATAATATTTTACCATTCTTATTGGGTAAAATAATTTCTATAATATTATAAATTATCTGGAAATTAATTTACATATTTTTACAATTATGATACTTTTGGTAAATTTAACCAAGAGAGAAAATAATTTACAACAATTATTTATTTAGTTGTTTAAATTGTTAAATTGTCAATTAGTAAGTATTTCACTCTATTTAATTCATGAAATCTGATTAATTAAATGAATTAATCATTTTATCCCTCAAATCTTAATTTTGCATACCCAATGTGCAATTTATTAGAGTTAATCATAATTAATTAAAGTGTTTAATTGTGGTTAATTCCATAAATAATTCAATTGTTGGCTAATTGTGGCCTTAATTGAAATAGCTAATTTGCATGGCCTAAAGTTGATTAAGGTCACCATTGTGGGGCTATTAAATAGCTCACGTTAACAGGACTAGCTCTCGGCGCACGTTACGTAACGACTACTAACATATGCATAGATGCGATGGCCCGACAACGACACGCTGCTCTCCGCCCACTGGCACTGCCAAATGTTCCAAATGTTTCAAAAGGTCGAACGGTTACACCAGACTCTGGTATTCCACACACGTTAGCACCATTAAAGCTGGTTACCGGGTGGGGGACAAGTTACTACGACTGACCCCCAACTGGGTAAAGCAGAATCAATACCAGAGCCAAGCGAAGTGGTAGCTGAGGGATCTAATGCGGCAAGGAAACTGACTTACTCTGCAGGAGCAACACCTCCAAATGGAGAAGCTCAAGTGATACCGCTTACTGTTGCTAGAGTGGTTCGTGGAAATCGACAATTGAAAAATGGTATGCACCTTGACTATTATCCTCCGGTGATTAAAGATGGTAGGAAATTAGTGAGGATAAACCCTCATGAAGTTGAAGCTGAATGCCAGAAATGGGAAAATACCCTAATTGTGCATGTATCAGGGGGTACACCAAGCTTCAAAGATATGCTGAAATTTGTTTCTAGTGTGTGGAATTTTGCATCAACACCTAGGGTTTATCTTCATGACGAGGGCTATTTCATATTTCTGTTCAACACTAGTGTGGATAAGGCTACTATACTACAAAATGGCCCCTACACCTACAATAATCGACCATTAATCCTTCGACAATGCGTAAAGGACTTCAAATTTGAACTAGAGATGTTGAGAATTGTTCCATGGTGGGTATTGTTCCCTAGGTTACCAATTTATTATTGGGCTGAGGAGAATCTAGGTCAAGTTGCTAGTTTTCTTGGTAAACTAATCTGTGCTGATAGATTGACTGCAGAAATAGATAGAATCTCTTATGCAAGGATTCTTATAGAGATTGACATCACTCAGGAGTTGCCAGATGAGTTGTATATCGAGAACCCTGATGGGTCAGTTATGATTCAGGAAATTGAGTATGAATGGGAGCCAAAATTCTGTCATGCCTGTATGCAAATGGGTCATAGTGATGGGGAATGTAAGAAGGAACAAGCTCAACCTGTCCAGGAACCAGCCCCTAAGAAGAAGAGAGCTAAGAGGAGAAGACCTCCACCACTTCAATGGTGGCCAATAGTCCAACAGCAAGGGGCTAGTACTAGTGCTGATCAACAAGCGGTAGAAGGGGGCAAGGAGAAACAGAAAGAGGGTGGGGCAGTTGGCATTGATCATTTTCCTCCACTGAGTAAGAGTACTATAACAGCAAAAATAACCAGTCCAAAGAGAGATCAAGCACAAACTCAGAAGCAGGGAAATGCATTAAGTGAAAACCAGGTTGAGGGTGGTTGCTCTCAAATAGCAGCACTAGCAAGAACTAAAGATAACCCAGCTGAAGTAGCAAACAGGGCTAAAGCACCTGATCTAGACCCCCATGAATGATATTCAGCTCTTGGAATGTGAGATGGCTTAATAGGCCCTTCAAGCAGAAGGAACTAAAATCCTTTCTGCACAAAAATAAAGTAGACTTGCTAGGCTGTTTAGAGACTACAATAAAGCTGAATAAGACTGATCAAGTAAAGAGATTCTTTGGGAAAGAATGGACCACTTTTGCTGATTACCCTACTAACTTGAATGATAGAATTTGGCTATTCTGGAGGCATACAAATGTGGATGTTACTATACTTGATACCTCTGCTCAACTGGTACATTGTAGGGTGTAGGACAAGGATTCACCTTTTACCTGCATAATGACTTTTATATATGGATTTAACACAGCTGCTACTAGACTGGGACTGTGGGATCACCTGAGAACCTTGGCACCTACCTGTCTTGATCCATGGGTCATATTAGGTGACTTTAATGCTATATTGTCACATGAAGATAGGATCAATGGGGACCCAGTAAATCCACAAGAAACAGTTGATTTTCAGACCTGCAGAGGATGTTGGGGTTGGACAAATTCTGAGAAGGGGCCAACATTTCACATGGTGCAACAAAAGGGATGGGGATGCAAGGATATATACTCACATAGACTGGGCTTTTGGGAATGCTGCCTGGTTCTCTCAATACAATTACATAGAAGCAGATTTTCTTGAACCTAGGTGCTTAGATCATACTCCTATATTGATCACCACTGTCAACTCACAAATCTGGATTAAAAGGCCTTCCAGGCTCCTTACTGTCTTGATGCAGCAACAAAACTTTAAGGAGTCGGTGCAAACCACCTGGACTAACCAAGTGCCAGGCTATAAACTATTTAGTGTATGGAAGAAACTACATATAATTGCTCATCAAGCAAGAAGCCTCCAAAAAGAATTCTCTTCTATTGAGAAAAGATTAGACCAGCTCAGAGTTAGACTGCGAGAAATTCAAGATATTCTACCAGCTGATCTATTCAACCAGAATTTAATAACTAAGGAAAGAACACTCATTCAACTAATTGAACATTGGGAGGGTGTGAATGAAGAGTTCTCAAACAGAAATCAAGAGCAACTTGGATTAAATATGGAGACAAGAACTCAAAGTACTTTTTTGCTTATTTGAAAGCCAGCCAGGCTAGGAACAAAATCTTATCCATCGACACTGGAAAGGGGTCAAACTTACAGATCCCCTCTTACGATACGATACAATGTATTTGTAGGATTTTTCGAATACGCTTGGTCGAAATTTGCTAATAGGTTTCCTTGTATTGATGTCTGCATTGCAAAAGATGGCCCCTGCCTCTCATTAGTACAACAACAAGCACTATTGCAACCAATTACTGCAGAGGAGGCGGGGAAGGTCTTAAAGGATCTAGCAAATGACAAAAGCCCAGGTATTGATGAATTCAATGCTGAATTTTTTAAAGCACATTGGGACATTGTAGGACAAGAAGTTATTGAAGGGGTGCTGCAATTCTTTTCATCTGGCAAATTGTTAAAGGGAATAAATATCACTACAGTGACTCTGGTCCCACCTACCCTTGTGAAAGAATATAGGCCCATAGCTTCTTTGCTCCACCCTGTACAAGATTATCTCAAAGATATTGACTGCAAAGATCAAAGCTGTAGTCAACACTATTATCAGTCCTCCCAGTCAGCATTCATTGAAGGAAGGAACATACTAGACAATGTAATTATTGCATATGAGCTGGTAAAGGGGTATACCCAAAGAGGAGTTTCAGCAAGGTGCACTATCAAAGTTGACACTATAAAAGCCTACAACTCAGTTGAATGGCCCTTCCTAAGGATGGTTCTATTGGAGGTTGGATTTCCTACAAAACTCATAAATCTAATCATGGAGTGTGTTACTACTGTACAATACTCTCTACTCATTAATGGAGGACCGACCCCTATCTTTCAGGCTAAAAAAGGACTTAGGCAAGGGGATTCTATGTCCCCTACCTCTTTGTTTTGGCTATGGAATATTTGCACAGGACACTACAACAACTGAGGCATAATCCCCAATTCAAATACCACCCAAGGTGTGCTAAACTTGGACTAATTCACATCTGTATTGTTGATGACCTCTTGATGAGTTGCAAAGCTAAAGCACCCTCTATACACCTCTTATTCAACACATTCAAACACTTCTTAGAGGTATCAGGTTTACATGCTAATATGGATAAGAGTTCATTGTATATAGCTGGTGTAATTGATGAATTCAGAGATCAAATGCTAGCTGATTTGCATCTTAGTCTTGGTGTCCTGCCATTCAAGTACCTTGGAGTTCCTCTCTCAACCAGGAAACTTCCAGTGCATCAATGTTTGCCTCTAGTAGAAAAGATGATAACTAGAATACAATGTTGGTCCTTAAAATTCCTCTCATACAGTGGTAGATTGCAACTAGTGAAGAGTGTGCTATTTGAAATGCAGACATATTGGGCACAAATTTTTCTGCTACCCAAGAAGATTATTGTTATGGTTAATACTGTATATAGGACATTTCTCTGGACTAGAAGTAATAATTCCTCTAGAAAGGCCTTGATAGCATGGGAAACAATCTGCAGACCAAGAACAGCTGGTGGGTTAAATGTTATTGATCTTTTAACTTGGAACAGGGCAACAATATGTAAACTTCTTTGGGCTGTAGAGCAAAAGAAGGACAAACTGTGGGTTGTGTGGGTTCATACATACTATATCAAAGCAAAGGATCTCAATGTTATGGACACCCCTAAGTAGGCTTGTTAGTTGATTAGAAAAGTATTTGATGCAAGAAACTGGCTACCAAGGACTGCTAATCTGCACACTGAAATCCAGGCTATGACTATAAACATGCAGTTCAACATCAAGAAAGGCTATACCTCCATGATGCCTCAATTTTAGAAAGCTGAATGGAGTAAGTTGCCACTGGTGAAAGGATTGGTTCTAAGACATCATTTCATTTTGTGGATGGCTCTACACAAAAGGCTATCAACTGTGGACAGAGTCATAAAGTGGGGAATTAATGCACCAATAGAATGTGTTTTATGTGATACTCGATTGGAGGAGACTTTTGATCATTTATTTTTCTCGTGTCCGTACTCAAAACACATGTGGTCTGCTCTACTGCAATGGTTAGGTGTTCACAAGGCAATAGGGAACTGGCACCGCAGGCGCACTGGCTTATTCAAAGGGTTTGTAACAGTCGACCTAGCGGTTGCATTATGAGCTTTTGCTTTGCTACTGCTGTCTATCAGATATGGGCTGAACGTAATGATAGAAGATTCAACGCCAAGGCCACCACAAGCTCGCAAAGAATCAGGAGCATAGCAATTCAACTGCATATTTAAGGGCAGCAACACACTAAATGGAAGAGTCATCTTGATCAGTTGATAGCCTACCCCATATAGACACTAGTAGGTATAGTGTAAATGACTGAATGTATGTAAAGGTTACTTGTAATAGGTAGTTTGAGAGCTAGCTCAGAGTCCCAAATGAGTTAGCTAGTTTGTAACAACTACATTTTTTGGTTGAATAACAAAGTTACTGTTTAGCCAAAAAAAAAGGTCGCCATTGTATTATTAGCCTTTAATGGTTTGGTTGAGTCTAAATTTGGCCTTAATTGAAATAGCCAATTTCTTGGTTTAAGTGAATTGAGGTTATATTTGCAACTTAAATCCATTAGCATATTAATCATTTTCACTAGTTTGGTTAATTGGTTAATTAAGTCATATTTGGCCATTAGTTAAAGAATTTATTTCATTATTTGTTCTGATTGTGGCTATCTGTTAAATTGAACATTTGAATCTTGTCATTAATACACACATATACATAGATATACATGTCTATACATGTATACCATGTATATGAATGTGTATATATATGTCTGGCTGCCCTTATTCTTTTTAATTCAGCCGGGCCCAGCCTAATAAGGACTGACCCGACCCATACTTCATCTTTACACACAGATACAGAACCAAATAAGACCCTAAGGTCCTCATTTGTTCAAAACGATGGGAATGAAGAGCAAACCCTAGCTGCCCTTCAATTCCTTTCTCTCTCTTCCATCTCTTTTACTGAAAACAAATTTTTTTTCGGGCCCTCCATGCTTGTGGTGACTCGGCATGGCTGAGAATGGCAAGAGCATTTATTTCTCTGCCATTTCTCAACAAAACCCATCAAATTTTCGCCCTAAACAAGGTATTACTTCTTTCTTTTCTTTGCTTTTCTGCATATTGTGGTCAAAGGAGTACAAATCTCAATAGATTTGTCTCGACTCGTTTGAAATACTCAACCCCCATTGGTTCATGAAAAACTAGTTGGATCGAGTTGTGTGACTCAAATTTGACCCTTCGCACTTTGTTTGCTTTACTTTTTAGTCATTGATGCGTTGAATTGAGGGATTTGTCCCCAAAATTTATAATAGTCCCACATCAGATTGAGATTAGGGTTTCTAAGAATTGGGGTTCTATATAAAGAACCCCATTTCTATGATTTGAGGAGCTGGACATCGAATACCATCATATATTTCTGAAAATACCTAGGGTTTTAGCAATTTTCTTTGAAACCTTTAGTTTTTTCAGAATAGTTAAGTTTTAAAAACTTATTTTTTTCTCATTTGTGGCTGAGCTTGAGGTGAAAGGAGCATAAAGAGGTCTCCAATTTCAAACTTGACCAAGGCTGTGCACAAAAAAGGTAATTTTCTCTCCTTTTGTTTATTTTCTAGCAGTTCTTGTTTGCCTATATGTTTATGTGTTATTTGTGTTCTTAGTTTATTTTAGTCTTGATTAGTTAGCTGCGTATTGTAGTTTAGTACTTTCTTTAAGCATGTTAACACATGTTTAATATAGCCTAGATTAGTTAATTATTGATTAGCTAACGTGTTATGTCTATCAAATAATATGCTTATAGACTCTGTTTGACTCAGTTAGCGTGCCTAATCGTATGGTTAGCTTAGATTTGAAGTTGTTAATCATGCTTGATTTTAGTTAATCATAGGATTAGTTAAGATTTGTAGTTTTCAATTATGCTTAATCTTACTTAGTCAATCTGTAGTTTACCCAAACATGTTTTATATACGGCTCAATCTCAGTCCTCCCGTTCAATGCCTATATTGGGGAGAGCGTGGGAGAGAGTCTCGCGCCCAAGACCAACATTCTCCGGTTCCTCCTCCGGATGCTTCAAGCCTGGCCAAGATGTAAAAGAGGCCATTCATTTTCTTACTTAATTGGTTGCTGCCCAAACGCAGCGGCAAAGTACAGGGCAAGGCGATAGGGCTGTTAGTGCAAGGGCCCATGACTTCATTAGTTTGAACCCTCCGGAATTCTTTGGGTCGAAGCCGGATGAGGACCCTCAAAACTTTATTGATGGTATGTTAAGGACGCTTCGGTTGATATATGCTTCGGACACCAAATCGGTGGAGTTAGCGTCCTATAGATTGCGGGATGTTGCGGTATATTGGTACACGGTTTGGATGGCTTCACTGGGAGCCAATGCACCTCCTCCGGTATGGAAAGAATTTGTAGATGCATTTCTCCGACATTATTTGCCTCTAGAAGTTCGGCGAGCTAGAGCCGACAAGTTCTTAAATTTGAGGCAAGGAAGCATGAGTGCTCTAGAGTATAGTCTCCGCTTCAATTCTTTGGCTAGGTATGCTTCGGCCATGGTAGCGGATATGGGTGACCGAGTGCACCGGTTTGTGAAAGGCCTAGGGCCACACTTGATGGATAGGTGCTTGACTGCGTCCCTCCAGGACAACATGGATATCTCATGTATTCAGGACCATGCTCAGAATTTAGAAGAGAGCCTACAACAACAAAGAAGTGAGCGTGAGCATGATAGAGAGCACAACGAAGCAGCCTAGATCTTCGGGTCCGACGATGAGTGAGTATAGAGGCGGGCACAGACAGCAGTTTTCGAGGCATTCGGGCCATTCTATGATTAGTGCGCCTCCACGATTTTCAGGCCAGAGATTTGATAGATCTACTCATCCCGGGCCGAGCCAAAGCTTTTCGGGATCTCAGTTCAGAGGTGATTCGGGTCAGGCGAGGCCACCTGTACCACGATGTTCCCAGTGTAGGAAGTTACATTGGGGTCAGTGCAGATCGGGTTCAGAGGTTTGCTATTCATGTGGTCGACCAGGCCATATTATGAGCGATTGCCCCTCAGTTAGTGGCAGAGGTAGGACCCGGCCCTTCGGGGTCGATGGCCCAGACCCTCTTCGTCATCTATACGCCCTGGGGCCCGGGTTCATATGCGCCGGCCGGCCATGGTAGAGTGCGGAAGGAGAGTCCCCGTTCTAGTGGTCCTCGACCGTATTTATGCTTTGGCCGTACGCCAAGATCTTGAGTCTTTCCTCGTTGTTGTCACGGGTATATTATCGGTATTTTCTTATGATGTATATGCTTTGATAGATCCCGGCTCCACGTTGTCATATGTTACTCCGTATATTATTTTGGTCGGTTTAAAGTCAAACCGAGTCGATTAAACCTTTTGAGGTGTCCACACCCGTTGGTGAATCGGTAATAGCTATCCAAGTATATAGAAATTGTGTAATTGCGATTTGTGATCATCGTACTATGATTGACTTGCATGAGTTAAAAATGATGGATTTTGATGTTATTATAGGCATGGATTGGTTGGCTTGTTGCTATGCCAATGTTGATTGTAGAATGAAAATGGTTTGCTTCTAATTTCCGGGAGAACCAGCTTTAGAATGGAAGGGAAATATGGCGTCACCAAAGGGTAGGTTTATTTCCTATCTAAAGGCAAGGAAAATGATCTTAAAAGGTTGCATTTATCATCTAGTGCGGGTTCAAGATGTAGAAGCTGAACCGCCGACTCTTCAGTTAGTTCCCGTAGTGAATGAATTTCCAGATGTGTTCCCGAAAGAGCTTCCAGGCCTCCCTCCTGAGCGGGAGATTGATTTCGCTATTGATGTGTTGCCAGACACTAAGCCTATATCTATTCCTCCTTATAAAATGGCTCCCGCAGAATTGAAGGAGTTGAAGGAGAAATTGAAAGACTTGCTTGAGAAAGGCTTTATTAGGCCCAGTTCATCCCCGTGGGGAGCACCCGTATTGTTTGTTCGAAAGAAAGATCGCTCCTTGAGAATGTGTATTGACTATCGACAATTAAATAAGGTGACGACCAAGAATAAATATCCTCTTCCGAGGATTGATGACTTGTTTGATCAACTACAAGGTACCAGATGGTTTTCAAAGATCGATTTGAGATCTGGGTATCATCAGGTGAGAGTTAGGGAGAAAGATATCCCTAAGACAGCCTTCAGAACACGATATGGCCATTTTGAGTTCCGGGTGATGTCATTTGGGCTAACTAATGCACCGGCAGTATTTATGGATTTGATGAATGTTGTGTTCAGACCCTTCCAAGATTTGTTTATGATTGTATTGTTTATGATTGTATTCATCGACGATATCTTGGTGTATTCTAGATCCGAGGCAGAACATGCGGATCATTTGCGTACTGCCCTTAGAGTTCTTCAAACTCGGGAGTTGTTTGTAAAATTTTCTAAGTGCAAATTTTGGTTGAACTCAGTGACATTTCTGGGGCACATTGTTTCAGCCGATAGTATTCAGGTAGACAGCTAAAAGATTGAAGCCGTGAAGACTTGGCCAAAGCCCACAACTCCTATGGAGGTTCGTAGTTTTCTGGGCTTAGCAGGATATTACAGAAGATTTGTTGAAGGTTTCTCTTCTATTTTTGCACCACTCACGAAGCTGACCCAGAAATCAGCAAAGTTCCAATGGACAGATGCCTGTGAACGTAGTTTTCAAGGGCTAAAGGATAGATTGACCGCACCGATCCGACACTTCCAGAGGGATTGGAAGGTTATGTTGTTTATTGTGATGCTTCAGGCGTTGGGCTAGGATGTGTATTTATGCAACATGGCAAGGTGATTGCGTATGATTCAAGGCAATTACGGAAACATGAAAAGAATTATCCAACCCAGGATCTTGAATTGGCTGCGGTGATTTATGCATTAAAGATATGGAGACATTATTTATATGGTGTCCATGTAGATATTTACATAGATCATAAGAGCCTTCAGTATATCTTCAAGCAGAAAGAGTTGAATTTGCGGCAACGACGATGGTTGGAATTGCTAAAAGATTATGATGTTGACATTCTATATCACTCCGAAAAGGAAAATGTTGTGGCTGTCGCTCTTAGCCGCAGATCCATGGGAAGTATGTGTGATGTACAGCCAGAGAAAAGAGAAATGGCTCGTGAGCTCCAACAGTTAGCTAGCCTAGGAGTCCGAGTAGTGGACTCAAGTAGTAGGGGAACTACCATTCAAGATTCAGCAGTCTCGTCACTAGTAGTGAAAGTGAAAGAGCGACAATACGAAGATCCCATGCTAATGCATTATAGAGATACACTCCCCCAGAAGGAGGAGTCATCATTTGAGATTGCAGGAGACGGAGTTCTCCGATACCGAGGTAGATTATGTGTTCCTAATATGGCAAGTTTACGCCACCAAATATTAAGGGAAGCCCATTGTTCCTGTTATTCCATCCACCTCGGAGCATCGAAAATGTATCATGATCTTAAATCCGTGTACTGGTGGAATGGGATGAAGAAAGATATAGCAGAATTTGTAGCTCAATGTCCCAATTGTCAACAAGTGAAGATCGAGCACCAAAAGCCGGGCGGATTGTTGCAAGCTATAGAAATCCCAACTTGGAAGTGGGAAGTAATTAACATGGACTTCATTACAGGCTTACCCCGTTCTCGACGTAAGTATGATTCCATATGGGTGATTGTGGATAGACTCACGAAGTCGGCTCATTTCTTACGTATGTAGCGTAGAGATTAAGCAAAGCTCTATGTTAAAGAGATAGTGTGACTTCATGGTGTTCGGCATCTATTATCTCATTACGGCTAATTTATGGAAGTCCTTCCAAGAGGGTTTGGGGACTCATGTGAGCCTTAGCACGACATTTCACCCATAGACTGATGGATAAGCTGAACATACCATTCAGACTCTTGAGGATATGTTACGGGCATGTATATTAGATTTTGGAGGAAATTGAGATGATCATTTGCCACTCATTGAGTTTGCTTACAATAATAGTTATCATTCTAGCATCCAAATGGCACCGTATGAGGCTTTATATGGGCGAAAATTTAAATCCCCAATTGGGTGGTTCGAAGTAGAAGAGACTAAATTGATAGGGCCAGACTTGGTCCAGCAAGCCATAGAGAAAGTTAAGCTCATACAAGATCGGTTATTGGCAGCCCAAAGTCGTCAAAAGTCCTATGTGGATAATCGTCGAAGGGACTTAGAGTTCCAAGTTAAAGATTGGGTATTCTTAAAAGTGTCGCCAATGAAGGGCGTTATGAGATTTGGCAAAAAGGGAAAGCTTAGTCCCTAATACATTGGGCCTTATGAGATTGTGCGCAAAGTAGGCAAAGTGGCTTACGAATTAGATCTACCTCCTAATTTGGAGTCAGTTCTCCCAGTTTTCTATGTCTCGATGCTTCGTAAATGTGTTGGAGATCCTACTAGGATTTTCCCAGTAAATGATGTCCAAGTGACAGAAAAGTTGACTTATGATGAAAAACCCATTGCCATATTCGACAGGCAAGTACGGAAGCTTAGAAATAAAGAAGTGGCCTCAGTTAAGATTTTGTGGAGAAACAACAACTAAGAAGAAATGACATGGGAAGCAGAAGAAATCATGAAATCCAAGTACCCGCACTTATTTCAGCCCCCGGAAGAGGGCCAAGATGAGACATCAAGATCATAAGGTATGTATGTTTCCTTTTTATGCATTGGGTCGTGTGTGGCCAAATTCTATTGCTATTATGTTGTGGCCCTGTGAGGCATTGTTATTATGGGCTGTTGTGATAGGATGGTAGTGCCATATTATAGGGGAAACTCTGGCGAAATTTTTATAGAATCCCCGAGAACTTAACATTCGAGGACGAATGTTCTTAAGGGGGGGAGAATGTTACATCTCGAAAAATTTTCCATTGATGCACAGTGAATAGACTAATGAAGAGTACGAAGTATATGGTGTTTTGATAAGTAAGAAATAGCATTTGATGATTCTAAATAAGATTTCAAAGACAATTGAAGTAGGAGACGAAAGTTGTTAAGGGAAGTAAGGTATACGTCGTGTGTCGGGCAAGATTTACGAGTATCGAATTAATGACAACTTAATGAAGTTTTGGAGAAGAGTTAAAACATCCCTTGGATTGTTAATGAAGTGTTCCACAAGTTTTAAGAAGGTTCCATAAGGATTGGAGATCGAACGAAATGACGAAGATCATTTCAGGGGGCAGGGGTTATACGACCGACTTATACGGTCCGTATAATGTTATACGGTCCGTATAACACCCAGCAAAGTTGGTGTCTACCCAGTGGTGAGCCACGACCACTTATACGGGTCGTGTAATGTTCCACGGACTGTATAAGTGTCCGTGGAAGTCCCGACGGGCTGGATTCTAGTATTTGTATAAATAGATGCCTGGGGTTCTTTTGCTTCATTTATCATATTTTACAAGTATTGAGAGTTCAAAACCCTTCTCTAAGAACATTTCACTCAATTCCAAAAGAACACAAGGATCAAAAGGCTAGAATTAAGTGTTTATGTGTTAGAAAGCTTCCAAGGGTTAGAAGAGTTCAAGAAATCCAAGTGAAGGAGAAACTAGGGTTTTGCTCAAGTGAGGTGTTTGCACTCAAGGTTCATTCCTACACCATTTAAGGTGATTTTTATGACATTTTCATGTTGTTTAAGGTATTTGAAAGTTGAAACACTTGGATTGCAAAAAGGATATAGAAATGGGTCATGAATGTGGGAATAGTGTCACTTTTGAGTAAATGTTTGGATTGAGTTATGATTCTTGATACATTATGATTATAATCATGTTATAAATGATATTTAGAACATGGAATCGACATTATATATGAATGAACGTAATATTGTGATATGTCTATGGTTATGGATGATTTGAAGTGAATTGGGAAATATGGATAATATAGGTGTGTGAAGATTGTTGCTTATGACGTTGCGAATATTATTATAAACGTTTGGGAGTTGATATATGATACGGATAAAGTTGTATAAACAAAAGATATGCTACCCAATTTTCTCTAGCTTTAGTCAAGTATGCTAAGTTATCGATTATCTAATATTAGCATGCCTCTAATGAAGGTAGAAACGTGACCACTGAAGAAGAGCGTGAAAGTGATAGAATAAGTTGAACGAAGAGGTATGTAAGGCTAACCCTTCTTTCATAAGGCATGGTTCTTTGGCCAATTATCTATCCTTCTATGAGCCTACGATATTCTCGAATGATTCTATCTCTAAAAGCTACTAAGCTTATGATTCTCGATATAACACGATTGTACTAAGTTCCTTATACGACGAGTAATCCTTTAAGGATAGATGTAATGGACGACGATGGTGATGATGCTAAAGATTCTTATGAACTTATATGTATATGTGCCAATGCATGGCTACTACGAAACCCCGAGCTTATATGGCCGGGTAGAATGTATAGATATGTATATGTATATATAATATATATATATATATATATATATATATATATATATATATATATATATATATATATAATGCGCGCGCACCACTGCAGTTGGGTACGGATAACCCTGAGCCTTGGTAGGGCTAGGTATGTATGACACACAGCCTTGGCAGGGCCAGGTATGTGAAACACCAAACCTTTGTGGTCGGGTATGCTATATAAATGCTATGTATATGACATCAATATGAGTACGAATATGTTAAGTATATGTAAACGCTAAGTAAAGGCTATGTATATGCAATGTATATGATATAAACATGAGTATGAAAGGAAATATGAATACGAATACGAAAATGGATACGAAAGGTAAATGAGTACGGATATGGATGTATGTACACGGATACGCAATAGAAATGGAATGTCCCTATGGGAAGCAAGTAAGTGCTATGAAGATGATATTATTATCTCCCATCCTATGTTATTTCATATGTTGTCTATTATGCTTTCATATTGATATTGATCATGCTTTACATACTCAGTACATTCTTCGTACTGACGTCCTTTTGTTTGTGGATGCTGCGTCATGCCTGCAGGTGGTCAGGGAGATAGATTTGATCCATAGTTGCTTTATTCAGGAACTACATAGCGGAGCTCCATTTCATTCGGAGCTATAGCTTTTGGTACTTATTCTTTTGTGTACATAATTATGGGCACGGCGAGGTCCTGTCCCGCCTACATAATTATGGCTAGATGTGTTTGGCCTTGTCAGCGTATATACATTTATTTGGGCATAGTTGTTAATGTTGATATAAATGAATTGTCGCCCAATGAGATTTGAATGATGATGAAGTAAAAGTATGATTTAGCTATGTGGCTCACCTAGATGAAATGTGAAAGTATGTTAAGAGGTGCCTGGGTGGGTTAGCACCGGGTGCCCGTCGCCCTCCGGTTGGGTCGTGACAGATATGCTCTATGATAGTGACGATGAAAATGAAGCTTTCATGAGCTTGATAATCCTATGTTTATGATTTCATTGACGTTATTCCTTGTTGTTGCCTCACCTCATGATATTAGTTCTTTCAAGGCGAGGCATAGCGATGATGATGTTCCATAACGTAATCGGAGGTTACTAACCTTACGTCACTCCTATAGAGTACAGCTTTTATTTAAGCTCTCATGTATGCTTCATGATAAGTATATATGTATGATTACACCGTGCCTATTTGGCCGGGCATAACACCACTTCGGTGGGCGGCTTATGGTTAATGATTACACCGTGCCTGTTTGGCCGGGCATGACACCACTAGTGGGCGGCGTGAGATGATTACCCCGGACGCGAGCTAATGATGTTATTGACCCAAACAGTTTATGCATGTGTATGTGATATGTTTAAAGGTAAATGTGAGCATGCATGATTCCGCCTTAAGAGGAAAGCAGTTACAGTTATCGTTTCATCTTATGCTTTCTATATTTCCTTATTGTGTTACCATATATGCCTTACATACTCAGTACATTGTTCGTACTGACGTCCTTTTCTGTTGTGGACGTTGTGTTCATGCCCACAGGGAGACGGCGCAGACGCTTAGGAGCTTACTCAGTGGAATTACAGGAGCACTCCACTACTCCGGAGTTGCCACATCTTGGTATATTCTTTTCTGTATATAATGGGGCATGGTGGGGTCCTTGTCACGACCCGACTAAGGGCCATGATGGCACCCGGAGCTAACCACCGAGCACCACTCATTCTATTACTCATCGTACTCACCCTGCATTCATTCATATTCTCATGCTTATAATCATAGGAAAATCATTTTCACTTTGAAACATCTTTACCTTTATATACATAAGCCCTTCGGCTATCAAAATGATATACATATAATAAGGACATCGTGACACCATACTACCCACACATACGCATCTACGAGCCTCTACTAGAGTACTAGTCATAGGGATGGGACAGGACCCTGTCGTGCCCAAAACGTATACATACACAAAATAATAAATCAATGGCACCTCCGGAACAATGGAGTGCTCTCAAAGTCTGCTGATAGCCCTTACGAATCTGGGTCACCTCCCTGTCTACCTGTGGTCATGAACACAGAGTCCAAAGAAAAGGAAGTCAGTACGAGCATTGTACTGAGTATGTAAGGCATAAACAATAATGATACATTAATATAATAAAGAGACATCAAGTGAAGAGCAACCTGTAACTGACTGTCAATCATGATAGAAATAATGCATGCTGACTTACTTTATAAACATCATCATATCATGTATGCATATATATATATATATATATATATATATATATATATATATATATATATATGCCGCACGACCATATAGGTACGGTGTGATCATCGTGCTTTGCGTCCGGGCCTCCCGCGTCACAGGTAACCACCTCATGCCGCCCACTAGTGGTGTCTGCCCATGTCATCTAGACATGGTATATACGCTGCCTGCCTTAGAGGTGTCTGCCGGCCATATAGGCACGGTGTAATAACATCATCATATGCTGATCATAAATTATTCATAGAAAGTCGAATAAAACTATAATCTATCGGGGTGACGTAAGGTCGTGAACCCCCGATTCCATTATGGAGCAATTATAAGCATTCTGCCTCACCTTGAAGGAATTAGCACATAAGGTGAGTGTAGCCCAATGAACAACATCACATATTTGTAAATAGGATCATTAGCTTTAGAATCTTTAGATTGAACTCCTCATCATCATTGTCTTGCTCATAACATATCTCATTTCTTCATCTCATGTAAAGCTCTTTATAATCATAGAGTCATAATTTTCGATAAGTAGGAAAATCATGGAAAGATAGGAATATTCATACCATACCTTAGAAAGAAGGGACTAGCCTTACATACCATTTTGTTTAGCTATCCTATCGCTTGATCGTTCTCCTTCAATGCTCACGTTTCTACCTTCAAGAGAGTTCTATGAACATTTGATAATCGATAGCTCAGCATACTTGACTAAAGCTAGAGAAAATTGGGCAGCATTTCCTTTGTTTATCCAACGTTCCCACATCATATATCAACTTCCAAACGTCTATAATAACATCATAAGAAACAATCTCCATACACCTATATTATCCACATTTCCCTTATTTCACTTCAATTCATCCATAACCATGGTCATAGCACACTATTGCATTTACTCGCAATATAATGTTTATCCCATGTTCTTAATATCATTTATAAAATAATTATAATCACGACATATCAAGAATCAAGACTTATTCCAAACTACAACTCAAAAATGCCACTATTCTCACATTCATGACCCATTTTCTATCTCCTTCTACAATCCAAGTCTTTCAACCTCTCAATACCTTAAACAACTTGAAATGATCATAAAACTTACTTTAGAGAGTGTGGAAATGAGCCTTGAGTGGAAATACTTTATTGAGCCAAAACCCTAGTTCACTTCCAATGGGATTTCTTGCCTTGGATAAACCCTGATAAGTTTCTTACACTTGATTCTGTTGGTTTGATGAAGTTGATCATGAGTTTCTCTTGAGTTCTTGTGGAAGAAGTGTGGAGAGCTTTCTAGAGAGTTCTTGAGGTGTAGAGTGATAAATGAAATGAATTGAATAAGGTTGGGGTCCCTTATATTAATTTTAAAACCTGTCCCGACCCAGTTCTACGGACCAACATACGGTCCGTATCTTTTATATGGACCATATGTCTGACCGTATCTTTGGTCCAGTGGAAGTCCCCATTGGAGACAGAACATACGGCCTAGCATACGGCCAGAATATTTTCTACGGCCAGTATGTTGGACCGTATAATGCCCAGCTTTTCCGAAACTCGTTCTCGTCGACTCGTTTGATCTCCAATCCTTATGGAACCTTCTTAACACTTGGTTAACACCTCATTGACAATCTAAGGGACATTATAACTCTTCTCCAAGACATCATGAAGTCATCATTAACTTGTTAGTCAAAAATCTTTTCCGATACATAACGTATACCTTGCCTTTCTTGACAACTTTCTTCTCTTACCTCGAATGTCTTTGAAATCTCAATTAGGATCATCAAATGCTATTTCTTTTTTATTGAAACATCGTATACTTTGTGCCCTTCATTAGAACGTTCGTTGTTGTTAGGTCCCGTATTTTTATACGACGGATTATTCGTAACCAATCGGCATAAGTCCAAGAACAAGATTATTTATGGACATGAGACAAGGACTTTTAATCTCCGATTTTTATTAATGCACAAATTGCTTATAATTTTAATTGGTATGGAAATATTAATGGAAAATTTGGGATTAATTAACCATGATTAGATTATTAAGTGGGGATTAAGATTTAATTATTTATTAATTAGACCACTAAGTAGGCCCCACAACATGTGGCTAAATTTGATTTGGTACATGGATGATAATGGGACACATGTCAATCCAAGGGGAGGCATATAAATTCATGAAATATGAGTCATATATCTCGTTTTTCAGATTTAACAAAGTGTATTTTAGTGAGAGAAGCTCTCAACTTAAAGAGAGAGAAGTTCGGCCACTGTTCACGGGCGGCGCCACTGTTCACGGCCACTGTTCACGGCGGCGCCACTGTTCACGGGCACTGTTCACGGCCAGCCCATTTTTGCCCCCTTCTACACAATTAATTGGAGAGATTTGAAGATCAAGAGGAGGAAAAATATGGAGGTCATGGTTTTCTTGAAGACATTACATGGTGAAAATTAGAGCTTGTCTCTAAGGTAAGATTTAATTCTTTTCTACATGTTTTGGAGGTAGTTTAGACTTGTATAGCTTGGTAGATGTGTGTTAAATACAAAAGGGTTATGTATGTTGATGTTGAATTATAAATTGAGCCGTGTAAGGGGGGTGTTTTGAGTAAGAATGGTGAATTGATTTTAGTAGCATTATGGAGGAATTAAATGGTTAAATTTAAAGTTGTGTTGTTTTATGGACATGTTGTTATCCTTGCTGAATTGAAAGGATTGAGGGTATGATTATGTTCATATGATTATTGTTGTTGATCATGGATTATGTGATGAGAATGAAGGAATTTAATGGTTAGAGTTGGAGTTAAATTTGTTGTGGGTTGTTGTAGGGATTATAATGATAATAATGTGATTTACTTGCATATGGATAGATGATGTAGTTGTGGTGTAGCTGCTGTAGTATTTCATTAAATTTGCTGAAAAGATTGCATGAAATAAGGTATAAGAAGTGTATATGGCTGCTTGGTGTATTGTAAGTGTTCGTTAGAATTTCGGGCATCGCTATGTTATAGTTGGGGGCTGTTTTGATATGTTGTTGTTCTTGTTGAAATAAAAGAATTGAAGATATGGTTGTGTCCATATGTTATTGTTGGTATTTACTGTGTCAACAGAGAGCAATTGAAAATTCGGATAGGCGAATATATAAGGGAAATCTTTGCGAAATTCACGTAGACAAGTGCTAGTTGGGATTAAAATTCTAAGTACTAGTAGCTAATTTATGGGTAATTGATAATATTATTGTAGATATTGGAGAGACCGAGACTTGATTCGGAAATTGATTAGCGAGCGATCGAGGTATGTAAAGCCTACCGTTCCTTCTTTTTGGCATGACTTTTTTTTTGCAAGAAATAAAATGTATATGTATGCTTATAAAGAAAGTCCTATTCTTAGAGCCACTAGGATGGCTAACATCTTTGACCTCCATAAGCTATTCTACATGGCTAGATACATATTCTATGATGCTCAAAGATTTTATTTGTATGTTCCGAATGTTGTTCGAAAGAAAACGAGAAGACTTAAGCCTTTGATGTACGAAAATATGGTCTTAAAGTCCCTATTTGATTTGATCCATAATGTTATCCGCAAGTTTCTTAGTATGAATATGTGATCCACAATGATGTCCGAAAAATATTTGATATGGCCAAAGTTTGGATATGTATATTTTGGATATGTGCGTATGATTCTAAAGCTCCTTTGAAGTGCTCCATAAGGTTATTTGAAAGCTTCTCAATATAAATGGTACTCGAATTTCTAAGTACAACTTATGAAATATTTTCAGAAGATTCCGTACTTCGAAAGTTGTAACTCTCTTATACTAATTCCAATTGACCCGAATTTTATTTTGAGCCTTCAGATGTCTGTAAAAATATTTGGCTATTGAGTTTGAAAGAAATTTATTTATTTATTTATATGCATATGGTTTCGCACTACTCGCTCGTGCCTACTATTATGATATCGTTCACCGGATCCGGGCCGGTTCGTTATCGTGCGCACTTTGATATACTCCGGTGTTATCTTGTGTTTATGGTTCACCGAGTCACTCGTTAGAGGGCGGGTTCCGCTTACATTTGGTGTTATCTTGTGTATGGCGTTATCTTTGTGTTATGATGTGTGACGGGGATACGGAGATTTGAAACCTTCTGGTGTTATGCTGTGTTATGGCGCCATCGACGGGTGGGCGACCATATTTTCTGTGCCCTATGCATGACTTATATTTTGAAAGTAAATATTTTGATATTTTGGACTTGCACTTATTTTACGTATACGTTTCGTTTATGTCTCGATTTGTTTTACGTATCTCTGCTTTGCATACTCGGTACATATTTCGTCGACCCCCTTTCTTCGGGGTGCGTTTCATGCCCGCAGTACGGACGCACGGTTTGGTGATCCTCCCGTTTAGAACACCTCTTTCGCCATTTGGAGTGCTCCTCTTATTCGGAGCCTATATTTTGGTATATATTCGTTCGTTGCATATGTATATATTTGTTCGGGGTACGGCGGGGCCCCGTCCCGCCATATGATTCGGTTGGTCCGTTTAGAGGTCCGTAGACGTATATGTGGGTTTGTGCCTACTTACGTATGTGTGTGTGTGTGTTTGTATGATATATGTTCCGGGCGATTCCACTCGCCATGGCGCCTTGTCGGCGTGCATTTGTATATGTTTTGGGCCGTTGCGCCATTTGATAGCCTTGTCGGCTTTGATATATACATATATGGTCCCTGTGTGGCCTTTGTTGGTATTTCCTGCGTGCAGGTTTGATTTGGATAGTAAGAAAAACAGAGGAAACTCTGCCCAAATTTTTCTAAAATATTTAGATTATCACCTTACCGGTTTGTGTAATATATGAGGTACTGTGTGTTAGTTACGTGCGGGTGCCCAGCTCGGGCACTAGTCACGGCCTACGGGGTTGGGTCGTGACAGAAGTGGTATCAGAGCGGTTTGTCCTCGGAATGTCTACAGGCCGTGTCTAGTAGAGTCTTGTTTATCGGTGTGTTGTGCACCACATCTATAAACAGGAAGCTACAGGACATTTAGGATGTTACCTTTCTTTGATATCTAAGATCGTGCGATAGAGCCCAGCCATAGGAAATGAAATTCCTTTTACTAACCCTTGATTTTAATTTGAAGAACGGCATCGACGAAGAAAGTGACTGATAATATTGGAAGCTACACAAGACACGTGTAAGCAATGGTATAAAAGATGTATGTCGGGTAAGGTATTTGAAGTACGATTGAAATATAGAGTTGAAGATTGAAACGGAAAGTAAACGGAAAGTGTAACGGTGAAGCCGAGTTGGACACGTGAGGTAAGTCTCGACATCTTTATACTTTTACTTGAAATTGTTAGCCCCGTGTGGCTATGATACGATATGATATATATACGTATATATGTTGGCCCCGTGAGGCATTGTCCGCCCAAATTTTCCGTAAATATAAAAGGAGAATGGGATATAAGTTCTTAATATGTCTTAAAAGTCGATACCGATAGGGTAAATTATTACGTTGGATTGAAGCTTAAGAGATATCCTCCATGTCATTCGTAGGCAGCATCATCCTTATTGGGAAATTTTATTTCGAGAAAGCATATACGAGCGACGACTTCGCAATTCATTTAAACGGACGAATACGTTCCAACCACATTTTGCTTTAGAAAAAGCCTATGTTGAAGGGCAAAAATGTCCGGCGATTAAGTTTCACCTTATTGGAAGAATACAAAGCGTGTGACAAGCAGTTGGGAATTTAAATGATTCGCTCATGACTCAAAAAAAAAATATGGGGATAAACTATGTGAATTAAGTACTAAGAAGTTCTGTGGTACTTGTCGGACTCTAGCTTTCTTCTGCTAGTGGTTGGAGAATACCTTATAGTAACATTTTATCAGTTCTCATCGACTAATTGGAGATGGAATTTGTGGAATAAAAACTTAAACTTGTGGGCTGTTTAGGATCATATATTTCATGTGTTGTTGGTGAAGTACTAAAGATGATCTAGGAAAAGACGAGCAACAAGACAGAACAAATATCAGAAACGATTGGTGTGATAAGAATAAAAAGAGATAAACAGAACATGATTTGAAAATGAGAAAGGGCTTACGTAGAAGTTGTGTTTTCTGAAGGATACGGGGAGTAGCATGAGATTCCTCGTGCACGAAATAAAAGATGGACATAGGCGGAGAAATGAAGGAAATACTAAAGGAAGTACCCAAGACGGACGTAATTAATTGAGTATGAATATAGAATAAAAAGGGGAAACATATAGTTATGGACTTAAAGATGTAGTGCGACGAAACGATAATAAGACAAGACCACTATTAAGACAAATTCGACATGATTTTGGATAAGTTAGAAGTTAGCATTTGATATACAACAAGAGAGAAAGAGTATGAGGCATAAAAGAGTACTGCGTATATGCGACTTCACCTCAGGAATAGTGAAATCTTTAAAGGACAAGGATTGTGGATTTGCGAAACAACTGATGCATTGTGAATTTATTAGAAGAAACAGACGATATTCGTTGGGATAAAGATAGTATTATAAGAAAGCTTGGGACACTTATAATTAGAATATAAGTGCTACCTAACGGAGAATTTGAAACGACTATAAGCACTAGCTAATTACTGACCGGAATAAAGGGAATGTGGCTTCGGATAAATTGCTACATTAATTGCATTACTCGAGTACCAACCATCAGATAAGATTTTGTACAATAGATTGAGTGTTCTCATCGCCTCGGGATTTGGTTAAGGTTTCGCACGTGGAGAATCGAAGTTATAAATGATAAAGAAAAGGCTTGGACATGGTGTAAGCACAACCCCAAAGGGGAAGCGGGTGAAAGCAAAGTAAGTACAAATGGAAACAATTGACGCTATAATATATCCAATATGGATACTCAAACTTCAAGTGAGATCCCAAGCTGAAATAAGTTGGTAAGATCTAAAAGCCGGCCGATAAATGAACAAGTAGCCAAGATGGTATTTGAGACAAAGTCGAGGATTATTGGTAAAGACCTTGGAAGATATGACATCGGAAGGTGGATGCTTATAAAAAGGAAGAATACGACAAGAGAATGGTAGCGAGTAACTTAAAGGATATTATAAGGGATAGCAAGGCGATCTTTGGATTAGAAGTTAAGACGTTGGCAATAGAGTTATTGGCCAATGATATTGTGATATACAAGTAGCAAAGGAGAGAGGATAGAGGATCTCCTATAGTAGAATATGAAAAATAAAATAATGGTAAGTAAAGAAAGGGAAAGGAGTATGACAAAATAGCTACCAAGTGAGTTAGTACGTAATAAGAGCGAGAAGGGATTGAGAATAACAATGCGGTTGTGATATTGGGGGTACATTACGGAAAAAGATGGGTTGAGCCAAAGTACCGATATAAGATTTAACACCAAAGGGCAAATAAGACATGGCCATGGTTGAACAAAAGATCTATCCCGATACCGACCGTAAGATAAGAGAAGAGAAGCCAAGTTAAAGCATAAAGACTAGTGAAACGACGCTAAGGTATTTCTCGGACACATTTGGGAACCTTCGCATATTCTTGTAAAGATTGCAACCTAATGAGTGACGGGAAAGTTAAGAGAAAAATCTGAATAAAGGGCAATAGAAGAGTTTGAATTAAGGACAAAGAAATATAATATGCCTAAAGTATTACAAGTTAGACTAAGGGAACTATAGAACGGTTTAAGCAAGACGATCGGGACTAGTGGTTACTAAAGGATGATGAACTTATATGTCAAATTCTGTCGTAATTATACCAATTAATGATAGACGACGGAGTACAGAGCGGCTATGTAAGTTATTATATGAGGGAAACTCCAGCGCTACTCGGTAGCCAACTATAAGGATTGAGATTAAAAGCCAGAAGGTAGAATACCAGTTAAAGTCCTCTAAGAAGTCGAGAATAATACATGAGGATGAAGATTCCCAAAATATAGACTTCATTACAGACTTACTTTGCACTCCACGAAAGTATGACTCTATTAGAGTTATGGTGAGTAGGCTGACAAAATCAGCCCACCTTTTCCCAGTCAGGACTACCTTTTCAACTAAGGACTATGCGAGGTTATATATTAGGGGGACAGCGAGACTTCATGAGGGTCCCATATATATTATATCGGACAGAGGAGCTCAGTTTATAGCTAACTTCTGGAGATCATTCCTGAAGAGATTGGGACACAGGTGCCTTAGCACAACATTTTACCCTCAGATTGACGGATAAGCTGAGCGTACTATTCAGACGCTAGAAGATGTGTTGCGAATCTGTATTATTACTTTCAGAGGTAGCTGGGATGATCATTTTCCACTTATCGAGTTTGCTTATAATAATAGCTACCATTCTAGTATCCAGATGGCACCGTATGAGGCCTTGTATGGCAGGAAGTGCAGGTCACCTATTGTTTGGTCCGATGTTGGTGAAACTAAGTTAATTAGCCCAGATACGATTCAGCAAGCTATTGATAAGGTAAAGCTTATTCAGGAAAGGTTATTAGTAGTCCAAAGTCAGAAGTCATATGCAAATAAATGACGTCGACACTTAGAGTTTCGATTGGTGATTGAGTGTTCTTGAACGTGTCACCCATGAGGGGCGTAACGAGATTCGGTAAGAAAGGAAAGCTTAGCCCGAGGTATATTGGGCCTTATTAGATTATTCGTAAGGTAGGCAAGGTTTCCTATGAGTTGGACCTACCATCTGATTTAGAAGCAGTGCATCCAGTCTTTCCCGTGTCGATGCTTCACAAACGTATTGGCAACTCTTTTAGAGTAATCCCCCACAGATGATGCCCAGGTAACAGAGGAAATTATCTTATGAGAAGGACCCTATAGCTATGCCTTAATCGCCGAGTGAGAATGTTGCATACTAAAGACGTGGCTTTCATTAGCGTATTGCGGCAAATTAATAAACGGGAAGAGATGACCTGGGGAGCTGAAGAAGGGATGAAGAATCAGTGTCCTTACTTGTTCCCTATGCCTATAGGTGATCAAAATTCCTCACTTGATTATATTGATTGAGGGATGAGACTTTATGTTATCGCAATAAAAGAGACTCCCCTAGAATCTTTGTAAGACTTATGAGGCTAGTTTAACATTCGAGGACGAATGTTCTAAAGGAGGAAGGATGTTAGGTCCCGTATTTTTATACGACGGATTATTCGTAACCAATCGGCATAAGTCCAAGGACAAGATTATTTATGGACATGAGACAAGGACTTTTAATCTCCGATTTTTATTAATGCACAAATTGCTTATAATTTTAATTGGTATGGAAATATTAATGGAAAATTTGAGATTAATTAACCATGATTAGATTATTAAGTGGGGATTAAGATTTAATTATTTATTAATTAGACCACTAAGTAGGCCCCACAACATGTGGCTAAATTTGATTTGGTACATGGATGATAATGGGACACATGTCAATCCAGGGGAGGCATATAAATTCATGAAATATGAGTCATATATCTCATTTTTCAGATTTAACAAAGTGTATTTTAGTGAGAGAAGCTCTCAACTTAAAGAGAGAGAAGTTCGGCCACTTGTTCACGGGGCGGCGGTTCACGGCCACTGTTCACGGCGGCACCCTTTGTTCACGGGCCTTGTTAGCCCATTTTTGCCCCCTTCTACACAATTAATTGGAGAGATTTGAAGATCAAGAGGAGGAAAAATATGGAGGTCATGGTTTTCTTGAAGACATTACATGGTGAAAATTAGAGCTTGTCTCTAAGGTAAGATTTAATTCTTTTCTACATGTTTTGGAGGTAGTTTAGACTTGTATAGCTTGGTAGATGTGTGTTAAATACAAAAGGGTTATGTATGTTGATGTTGAATTATAAATTGAGCCGTGTAAGGGGGTGTTTTGAGTAAGAATGGTGAATTGATTTTAGTAGCATTATGGAGGAATTAAATGGTTAAATTTAAAGTTGTGTTGTTTTATGGACATGTTGTTATCCTTTGAATTGAAAGGATTGAGGGTATGATTATGTTCATATGATTATTGTTGTTGATCATGGATTATGTGATGAGAATGAAGGAATTTAATGGTTAGAGTTGGAGTTAAATTTGTTGTGGGTTGTTGTAGGGATTATAATGATAATAATGTGATTTACTTGCATATGGATAGATGATGTAGTTGTGGTGTAGCTGCTGTAGTATTTCATTAAATTTGCTGAAAAGATTGCATGAAATAAGGTATAAGAAGTGTATATGGGCTGCTTGGTGTATTGTAAGTGTTCGTTAGAATTTCGGGCATCACTATGTTATAGTTGGGGGCTGTTTTGATACGTTGTTGTTCTTGTTGAAATACAAGAATTGAAGATATGGTTGTGTCCATATGTTATTGTTGGTATTTACGTGTCAACGGTGAGAGCAATTGAAAATTCGGATAGGCGAATATATAAGGGAAATGCTGCCGAAATTCCTGTAGACAAGTGCTAGTTGGGATTAAAATTCTAAGTACTAGTAGCTAATTTATGGGTAATTGATAATATTATTGTAGATATTGGAGAGACCGAGACTTGATTCGGAAATTGATTAGCGAGCGATCGAGGTATGTAAAGCCTACCGTTCCTTCTTTTTGGCATGACTTTTTTTTTGCAAGAAATAAAATGTATATGTATGCTTATAAAGAAAGTCCTATTCTTAGAGCCACTTGGATGGCTAACATCTTTGACCTCCATAAGCTATTCTACATGGCTAGATACATATTCTATGATGCTCAAAGATTTTATTTGTATGTTAGAATGTTGTTCGAAAGAAAACGAGAAGACTTAAGCCTTTGATGTACGAAAATATGGTCTTAAAGTCCCTATTTGATTTGATCCATAATGTTATCCGCAAGTTTCTTAGTATGAATATGTGATCCACAATGATGTCGAAAAATATTTGATATGGCCAAAGTTTGGATATGTATATTTTGGATATGTGCGTATGATTCTAAAGCTCCCTTTGAAGTGCTCCATAAGGTTATTTGAAAGCTTCTAAATATAAATGGTACTCGAATTTCTAAGTACAACTTATGAAATATTTTCAGAAGATTCCGTACTTCGAAAGTTGTAACTCTCTTATACTAATTCCAATTGACCCGAATTTTATTTTGAACCTTCAGATGTCTGTAAAAATATTTGGCTATTGAGTTTGAAAGAAATTTATTTATTTATTTATATGCATATGGTTTCCGCACTACTCTGCTCGTGCCTACTATTATGATATCGTTCACCGGATCCGGGCCGGTTACGTTATCGTGCGCACTTTGATATACTCCGGTGTTATCTTGTGTTTATGGTTCACCGAGTCACTCGTTAGAGGGCGGGTTCCGCTTACATTTGGTGTTATGCGTGTATGGCGTTATCTTTGTGTTATGATGTGTGACGGGGATACGGAGATTTGAAACCTTCGGTGTTATCTTTGTGTTATGGCGCCATCGACGGGTGGCGACCATATTTTCGTGCCCTATGCATGACTTATATTTTGAAAGTAAATATTTTGATATTTTGGACTTGCACTTATTTTACGTACTTGTTTCGTTTATGTCTCGCATTTGTTTTACGTATCTCTCGCTTTGCATACTCGGTACATATTTCGCATCGACCCCCTTTCTTCGGCTGCGTTTTCATGCCCGCGCAGTACGTACGCACGGTTGGTGATCCTCCCGTTTAGAACACCCTCTTCGCCATTTGGAGTGCTCCTCTTATTCGGAGCCTATATTTTGGTATATATTCGTTCGTTGCATATGTATATATTTGTTCGGGGGTACGGCGGGGCCCGTCCCGCTATATGATTCGGTTGGTGTTTAGAGGTACGTAGACGTATATGTGGGTTTGTGCCTACTTACGTATGTGTGTGTTTGTATGATATATGTTCTAGGCGATTCCACTCGCCATGGCACCTTGTCGGCGTGCATTTGTATATGTTTTGGGCCGTTGCGCCATTTGATAGCCTTGTCGGCTCGATAAATACATATATGGTCCTGTGTGGCCTTTGTTGGTATTTCCCGCGTGCGGGGTTTGATTTGGATAGTAAGAAAAACAGAGGAAACTCTGCCCAAATTTTTCTAAAATATTTAGATTATCACCTTACCGGTTTGTGTAATATATGAGGTACTGTGTGTTAGTTACGTACGGGTGCCCAGCTCGGGCACTAGTCACGGCCTACGGGGTTGGGTCGTGACAGTTGTGCATCAACGGAAAATTTTTTCGAGATGTAACATTCTTCCCCCCTTTGGAAACATTCGTCCCCTAATGTTAAGCACTCAGGAATCCTAAGAAAATTTCACCAGAGTTTTCCCTGCAATATGGTACTACCATCCTGTCACAACTGCCTATAATAACAATGCTTCACAGGACTACAACATAATAGCAATAAAGTTTGGCCACACACGAACCAAAAGCATAAAAAGAAAACATCACACACGACCTAAAAGCATAAAAAGAAAACATACATACCTCATAATCTTGACATTTCATCTTGGATTTCTTCCGGGGGTTGGAATAAGTGTGGGTACTTAGACTTCATATTTTCTTTTGCTTTCCAAGTCATTTCTTCTCGGTTATTATTCCTCTATAAGACTTTGGTAAGCTAATTCTTTATTCCTAAGTCTCCGTACTTACCTGTCTAGTATAGCCATAGGTACTTCTTCATAAGTCAAATTTTCTGTCCCTTGAACATCATCTAATGGTACGATCCTAGTAGGATCTCCAACACACTTACGGAGCATTGAGACATGAAAAATCGGATGAACCGATTCCAACTCTGAGGGTAAGTCCAATTCGTAAGCTACTTGGCCCACCTTGCGGGCAATCTTATAAGGTCCTATATATCAAGGACTTAACTTCCCTTTCTTACCAAATCTCATCACTCCTTTCATTGGCGACACCTTTAAGAATACCCAGTCGTCAACTTGAAATTCTAAGTTTCGCCGCCGGTTGTCCGCATAAGATTTCTGGCGACTTTGGGCTGTCACTAATCGATCTCGGATAACCTTGACCTTTTCCACTGCTTGTTGAATCAACTCAGGGCCTATTAGATGTACCTCTTGTCACACCCCAACTTGATAGGGCATGATGGGCACCCGACCCTTACTTAGGGCCGAGCGAACCCGCTGACTCTCGTTATACTCATAATCTTACTGAACTCTTAAATCATGAAAGGAGTGCATAATGAAAGCTTTTCACAGAACAACATGCTTTTCGTCTTTCTCAAATCAAGTAAAATCTGTAAACATATGAAGTCTGTAACATAATACATAATGATACATTGGCTTACAGAGCCGCTTACAAGACTGACATATTACATACGTGACTCTGTCTGCAAAGTCTCTAACATGAACCAAGATACCATAACATAGATACTCCGACTCGGCAAAGCCTCCGGAAGGAAATGGAGCTCGCCAATCCGAAATTCGGAACATCTCCTACTCATCGTATACACTCGCGTGGCATGAAACGCAGCCCCCGAAGAAAGGGGGTCGCATAATATGTGCGAGCATGTAAAGCATGAAACACAAAAAGGATCGCACCGAAATAAGGAGTATAGAAAATCATAAGGCTTTCCTCTGAAACATAAATCATGCATGTCAATATCATATCCAATTAATTATGGGACTTAGAAACATAATTGGATAAACATCTTGTACATATGCATATATATATATATAAAACGTGTCCCGGCCCTCTAGTGAGGGACTCGGTAAATAAAATCATCATATACATGTACATATAACGTGTCCCGGCCCTCTAGTGAGGGACTCGGTGAATGCAGATGCATGACGTGTCCCGGCCCTCTAGTGAGGGACTCGGTAAAAGGAATCATCATATGCCATCCTGGCCGCCATCCCCGTATCATCATATCATCATATAAATATGCATATAACGTGTCCCGGCCTTCTAGTGAGGGACTCGGTGAATAATGCAATGGAATGTGCACGAATACGTGTCCTGGCCCGGGACTCAGTGAAGGACATATTGAGCTTTTCACGAGCAGAGTAGTGAGAAACCATATGCACATAAATCATCTTTTAGGACTCAATGGATAAGTAGATGAATCAACGCTCGAGTATCAGAATAATAGTCACACTCGGTACTCTTTATAAATATCATTATGAACTATGTCAGACAACGTCTCAGAGATCATAAACATGTATCAAACCAATCCGAGCCCGCCTATGAAAGTTACGGGAATTATTCGTTATAGAATCCTTTACGAACATATCAAAACAATCCGAGACCGTGTATGAAAGTTACGGACATTATACATTATGGAACACTTTAGGAATAAAACTCTTTATGCATTATTCATTATCCAAACATACAAAAGACTCGAGGACCATAGCTCGACTATATTAGGAATGCTAACATCAAGAAGTGAATAAGAATCGTAGACATGCTCGGATCTTAAGAATAGAGTTACCCCAAGGCTCGTATCATACCTTACTTACATCTAGGACATGCCAAAAGAAAGAAAGGACAAGCTTTACATACCTGGAAAACAAATTCTCGACTTTCGACCTATTTCCTGTCTTACAATTCGCTTAAGAATTATTCGTAGCCTCGTAATATACATATAGAACCACCCATAATATCATTAGGATTATCGCCATATGCTCGTCTTAAACACTTAATGAAAGTCCTTTTAAATTCGCCAAATTCGGGCAAAGATTTCCCCCCGCGTTTATGTGCCTAGCCCGAAATTCCAATTCAACAACCAACAACATCAACAACAAAACCAATAGTAATAACATAATTTCCAACACCAACGTATGCCATAAAATAGCCCACACACTGTTTTCTAAATTTCCCAACCAACCAACTTGGAATACGACTAATTAATAACTTTATTTCCGTAAAGAAGTCGAAATTAATACTAACAACACCCTCAACATCATACAAGACAAATATATGTATTTTCATCCAAATTTCTCTTCAATCCTCAATCCATAAATCAACAACATCAACAAAACACACCATAACCACTATTCTTGAAATTATTCCTTAATTCATAGTGATAGAGAAAGAGATTCAACAATTCATACCTTATTTTTATGAAGGTAGCAAATTCTTCACTATTTTCTTGTTCCCAAGCCACTCCAACATCACACGAAATTATATTCGCGACTACGCGTTGGCCGGACCTTGATTGATATTCCGTAGCTTGAAATTTTGCCCAAAATCTTCACTTTTATGTGAGATTAAGAGCCCTTTTGTGTTCTGAAAATTCTGGAACATTTTGGACCATTTTGATGCTGAAAAATGAGATTTTTGGCCCTTTTTATAACAGTTAAGTCGGCATACTGTAGCTACAATACTCGCAGGGGGTGCTGTAGTGTACCGTAGGCTGTTTACGTTTCTGCGCGACAGTTCAGTTTGTAACGTCTATAATTCTTTACTCCGATGTGCTATCGATGAACGGTTTATTGAATTACAAACTAGACTCGACGAACTTCATTTTAGGCTTTTGTTTCATCTTAAAAATACAAATATACTAGGAGATATGCGCCTCCAAAGTTGACTAAAAATGCGCCCAGCATTTCTCAAATTTTCGTCGAACTTATTTCTCTTCAATTTACTCGACCTCGAAATATTCCGAAACCCACCATATATGGTATTTTCCATTCATTATACTAATAATGGCCATGTTCTCGTGTTTCAAAATATTCTTTCCCGATTACGACTTATGAGGTCGTAATTCACCCTTTTTCTTCGCTGTTACGTACTTTCCATGGCTTGTGCCTTTCAAAATATCATGGGACGTCTCCGACACTCCATTTCTACGATGAGGTGCATGTCATACTTATGCTCTTGAAAACGCGGGGTATAACACCTCTCCTACTTCAAACCACCCAGTTGGGGATCTACACTTCCTTCCATATAAAGCTTCATACGGAGCCATTTGGATACGGGAATGGTAGCTGTTGTTGTATGCAAACTCACTAAGGGGGGTAAGTGGTCATCCCAACTACCACCGAAATCTAGTACACATGCCCGTAGCATATCTTCCAAGGTCTGAATGGTATGTTCGGCTTGCCCATCAGTTTGTGGAAGAAATGATGTGCTAAGCTTTATTCGAGTACCCAAACCTTCTTGGAAGATTTCCAGAACTTAGCTATAAATTGTGCTCCTCTATCAGTAATAATGGACACCGGGACACCATGAAGTCGCACAATATCCTTAAGATATAGCCTTGCATAAGCTTCTGCTGTATATGTAGTCCTAACTGGAAGAAAATGGGATGCTTTTGTGAGTCTGTCCACGATCACCTATATGGAATCATATTTGCTTCGGGAATGAGGTAACCCCACAATAAAATCCATGTTGATCACTTTCCATTTCCAAGTAGGGATTTCCATTGCTTACAACAATCCTCCTGGCTTTTGATGTTCAATTTTCACTTGTTGACAGTTTGGACATTGAGCTACAAATTCTGCTATGTCTTTCTTCATTCCATCCCACCAATACATTAACTTATTTTGTCGCACCTGGATGAATAGAATACTGAGAATAATGAGCTTCTTCTAGAATTCGATGATGTAATTCTACAACATTCGGAACACATAGCCTGCCTCGGTATCTAAGAGCTCCATCTATTGAAGTTTCAAATGGAGACTTCTCTTTTTCATGAAATGTGTCTCTATAGTGGCTCAACTGAGGATCTTCATATTGACAGTCTTTCACCTCTATGTCCAAGGATCAAACAGTGGGATTATTGATATCAATTCCGTTCGCTCGGATTAATTAGGCGAATCCCAAGACTAGCTAGCTGGTGGAGTTCACGAATTAATTCCTTCTTCTCCGGAGGAGCCTCACATAGGCTACCCATTGATCTGCGGCTAAGTGCATCAGCTACTACATTTGCCTTTCCGGGGTGGTATAAAATACTCACATCATAATCTTTCAATAATTTCAACCATCGCCTCTGCCACAGATTTAACTCCTTCTGCTTGAAAATATGTTGAAGACTCTTGTGATCTGTGTAAATATCAACGTGAACACCATACAAGTAATATCTCCACATCTTTAGTGCATGAATAACTGCAGCCAATTCAAGATCATGAGTTGGGTCGTTCTTTTCATGTTTCTGTAACCACCTCGAAGCATAAGCAATGAACTTACCGTGCTGCATTAATACATATCCTAACCCAACACCAGAAGCATCACAGTATACAACATAACCATCTGTCCCTTCCAGGAGTGCCAGGACTAGGGCTGAGGTTAAAATGTCCTTCAACTCTTGGAAGCTGCGTTCACAAGCATCATTCCACTGAAATTTAGCTGAATTATGGGTTAGCTTCATCAATGGGGCTGAAATAGATGAAAACCCTTCCACGAATCTCCTATAGTAACCTGCAAATCCCAGAAAACTACGGACTTCCGTGGGCGTTGTAGGCCTTGGCCAAGTTTTCACAGCTTCAATCTTCTGAGTATCCACTCACATGCCATCATTTGAAATAACATGGCCCAAAAATTTCACAGAATTCAGCCAAAACTTGCACTTTGAAAACTTTGCATGCAATTCACGAGTCCGAAGAATTCCAAGAACTTTACGTAGATGGTCTGCATGTTCCGATTCTGTCCGTGAGTATAACAAAATATCATCAATGAACACTATCACGAATAGGTCTAAAAGAGGCCTTAATACATTATTCATCAAATTCATAAACACTGCCGGAGCATTAGTTAACCCAAATGACATCACCCGAAATTCATAATGGCCATATCTCGTTCGGAAAGTTATTTTGGGGATATCTTCTTCTTTAACTCTCACTTGATGATAACCTGACCTCAAATCTATTTTGAAAAACCACTTGGCACCCTGTAATTGGTCAAACAAATCATCGATTCTCGGAAGAGGATATTTATTCTTTATCGTCACCTTATTCAACTGCCTGTAATCAATGCACATCCGTAGGGAACCATCTTTCTTTCGCACATATAGGACAGGTGCTCCCTACGGTGATGAACTAGGCTTAATGAACCCCTTCTCAAGCAAATCCTTCAGTTGTGCCTTTAGCTATTTTAACTCGGCGGGAGCCATTCAGTAAGGAGGAATAGAAATAGGCTTGGTGTCTGGTAGTACATCAATAGCAAAATCAATCTCTCTTTCCGGATGAAGGCCTAGAAGTTCATCTGGAAATACATCCGAAAATTCGTACACTATCGGGACAGATTGAAAAGTTGGCGGCTTTCCTTCGGTGTCACAAACTCGAACTAGGTGATAAATATAGCCTTTAGCTATCATCTTCCTTGCCTTAAGGTAGGAAATAAACCTACCTCTTGGAGATGTTGTATTACCCTTCCATTCAAGCACGGGCTCTCTCGAAAATTGAAATCGAACTACTTTCATTCGGCAATCAACATTAGCATAACATGAGACCAACCAATCCATACCCATAATCGCATCGAAATCTAGCATTTCCAGCTCAACTAAATCAACTTTAGTCTTGCGGTCACATATCACAATTACACAATTTTTGTACATTTGTCTAGCTATCACGGGATCACCAACCAGAGTAGATACCTCGAAAGGTTTAATTGGCTCGGGTTTCACCCCAATACGACCAGCAATATACGGAGTGATATAAGTTAACGTAGAACCCAGATCTATCAATGCATACACATCATGAGAAAATACAGATAGTATACCTGTAACCACATCCAGGGAGGACTCAAGATCTTGTCATCCGGCTAAAGCATAGATACGGGGCTAGATACCGCCGGAACTGGACGCTCCCCCTCTACCTCTACCTCAACCTGCTGGAATCTGGGGAGTCTGCCCTGTCGGATGCACAGAAGAAAAACCAGTCGCTGATCCTGTAGGCTGAACCCCCACTCTACCACTCATCGATGGGCAATCTTGCATCATATGTCCAACCTGGCCGCATGCATAGCAAGCATCTGAACCTCGGCGACACTGACCGGAATGTAACTTACCGCACTGACTACATCGCGGTACTGGTGGTCTCCTCTGGCTATAATCACCCCCAAACTGAGAACCTGAGGCTCTCGAACTCTGACCCAGTCCTGAATGAGTAGAGCGATCAAATCTCCTTCCTGCAAATTGAGGAGGTGCACTAGTCGCTGATGGGCCTGAGTGTCTAGAATATGACTGCCTCGATCCCCCTCAATAGTTGCTACCGGCACCCATAGATCTGGCCCTCTTACTTTGCCCTCTATCAATATAACGCTCACCCTTTAGTGGATGTTGTTGCTCTTCTATGTTCTGGGCAGGGGCCTGAATACGGGAAATATCCATCCCATCTTGCAATGAAGCCATTAGACAATCCTTAAATAAATGTGGCCTTACGTCACTCACAAACCTGTGCACCCTATCTCTCATGTCGGCTACCATAGTCGGAGCATATCTAGCCGATGAATTAAACTGGAGGCTATACTCCCGGGCACTCATATTTCCTTGCTTCAAATTTAAGAATCTATCCGCTCTAGCTCGACGGACCTCGGGTGGTAAATAGTGGCGGATGAAGGCATCTACAAATTCTTGCCAAACTGGAGGAGGTGCATTCTCTTTTCTTGAAGATATCTAATTATTATACCAAAGTACCGCCACGTCTCGAAATCTATAAGAGGCCAACTCCACAGATTCAGTCTCAGAGGCATGAATAATCTTCAATGTTCTCAACATTTCATCAATAAAACCTTGCAGGTCTTCATCGCCTTTGACCCGAAGAACTCCAGAGGATTCAAACTCATGAAATCACGGACTCTAGTACTAACTACCCTGCCACTTGGACCCGAACTCTGTCGCTATGCCTAGGCGGCAACTAAATGCGTCACTAAATGGATAGCTTCGGTCATTTGTTGACCCGAAGCAGCCGGTGGAGGAACTGTAGGCATAGGAGCTGAAACCGAAGCCCGCTCTTGTTCTTCTAAAACAGGCAGAGTGGGAGAAATATTAGATGGGGCCTCATTATGTGATTCACCCTCTTCCATATTCGTCGGCGGCTCCCTTTCTACCAGTCTTTCTATCGTAGTCTTGCCCTTCTGGGCGGCTGTAGCTTTTCTCTTTACCGGCATTTCTGAAACCATAACACACTATTAGGGAGGAGAAAATCTTATAACACGGCTCTATCGTACGATTTCATAAGAAGAAGAATGGTCATTTTTCCTAAATGCCCTGTAGCCTCCTGTTTATGAATGTGGTGCGCAACATACCATAAACAAGACCCTACTAGAAACGGCCCGTAGACACTTCCTAGGACTGAACTGCTCTGATACCACTTTTGTCACGACCCGACTAGGGGCAATGACGAGTACCCGGATCAAACCACCGAGCACTACTCATTCTATTACTCATCGTACTCACCCTGCATTCATTCATATTCTCATGCTTATAATCATAGGAAAACCATTGTCACTTTGAAACATATTTACCTTTATATACATAAGCCCTTCGACTATCAAAATGATATACATACAATAAGGACAACGTGAGACCATACTACCCACACATACGCATCTACGAGCCTCTACTAGAGTACTAGTCATATGGACGGGACAGGACCCCGTCGTGCCCAAAACATATACATACACAAAATAATAAATCAATGGCACCTCCGGAACAATGGAGTGCTCTCAAAGTCTGCTGATAGCCCTTACGAATCTGGGTCACCTCCCTGTCTACCTGTGGTCATGAACACAGCGTCCAAAGAAAAAGACGTCAGTATGAGCATTGTACTGAGTATGTAAGGCATAAACAATAATGATACATTAATGAAATAAGGAGACATCAAGTGAAGAGCAACCTGTAACTGACTGTCAATCATGACAGAAATAATGCATGCTGACTTACTTTATAAACATCATCATATCATGTATGCATATATGTGTGTGTGTGTATATGTATATATATATATATATATATATAAATATCTTTGCCCGACCATATAGGTACGGTGTGATCATCATTAGCCTGCGTCCAGGCCTCTCGCGTCTGGGGTAACCATCTCATGCCGCCCACTAGTGGTGTCTGCCCATGTCATCTAGACATGGTGTATACGCTGCCCGCCTTAGCGGTGTCTGCCCGGCCATATAGGCACGGTGTAATATCATCATCATATGCTTATTATGAATCATTCATAGAAACTTGAATACAACTATACTCTATCAGGGTGACGTAAGGTCGTGAACCCCCGATTCCATTATGGAGCAATCATAAGCATTCTGCCTCACCTTTAAGGAATTAGCACATAAGATGAGTGTAGCCCATGAACAACATCACATTATCATAAATAGGATCATTAGCTTTAGAATCTTTAGATTGAACTCCTCATCCTCATTATCATGCTCATAACATATCTCGTTTCTTTATCTCATGTAAAGCTCTTTATAATCATAGACTCATAATTTTTGATAAGTAGGAAAATCATGGAAAGATAGGAGTATTCATGCCATAAGAGTCATGCCTTAGAAAGAAGGGACTAGCCTTACATACCTTTTTGATTAGCTATCCTATCGCTTGATCGTTCCCCTTCAATGCTCACGTTTCTACCTTCAAGAGAGTTCGTATCAACATTAGAGAAAATTAGAGCAGCATTTCCTTTGTTTATACAACTTTCCCCATATCATATATCAACTTCCAAACGTCTATAATAACATCCACAACATTATAAGCAACAATCTTGATACACCTATATTATTCACATTTCCCAAATTTCACTTCAATTCATCTATAACCATGGTCATAGTACACTATTGCATTTATTCGCAATATAATGTTTATCCCATATTCTTAATATCATTTATAACATAATTATAATCATGACATATCAAGAATCATGACTCATTCCAAACTACAACTTAAAAATGCCACTAATCTCACATTGATGACCCACTTTCTATCTCCTTCGACAATCCAAGTCTTTCAACCTCTCAATACCTTAAACAACATGAAATGATCATAAAAATTATCGTAGATAGTGTGGAAATGAGCCTTGAGTGGAAATACTTTACTTGAGCCAAAACCCTAGTTCACTTCCAATGGGATTTCTTGCCTTGGATGAACCCTAATGAGTTTCTTACACTTGATTCTCTTGGTTTGATGAAGTTGATCATGAGTTTCTCTTGCGTTCTTGTGGAAGAAGTGTGGAGAGCTTTCTAGAGAGTTCTTGAGTTTTTGAGTGAGAAATGAAATGAATTGAATAAGGTTGGGATCCGTTATATTAATTTTAAAACCTGTCCCAACCCAGTTCTACGGACCAACATACGGTCCGTATCTTTTATATGGACCGTATGTTTGACCGTATCTTTGGTCCAGTGGAAGTCCCCATTCTGGACAGAACATACGGCCTAACATATGGCCAGTATATTTTATACGGCCAGTATGTTGGACCGTATAATGCCCAGCTTTTCTGAAACTCGTTGTCGTCGACTCGTTTGATCTCCAATCCATATGGAACCTTCTTAACACTTGGTTAACACCTCATTAACAACCTAAGGTACATTATAACTCTTCTCCAAGACATCATTAAGTCATCATTAACTTGTTACTCGAAAACCTTTTCCGATACATAACGCATACCTTGCCTTTCTTCACAACTTTCTTCTCTTACCTCGAATGCCTTTGAAATCTCAATTAGGATCATCAAATGCTATTTCTTACTTATTGAAACATCGTATACTTCGTGCCCTTCGTTAGTCCGTTCGTTGTGCATCAAAGAAAAAAAAAATTGAGGTGTAACAGTCGTGTCCCGTCCTTACGATCTCAGTCTACAGTTAGAGGCTCATAGATGCTTTTATGTGGGTTGTAGATGTTATGAGACTTTTTCATTGTATATTCTGTACATCATTTTTGTAGCCTTATGGGCGTATGCTTACATATGTTTTGAGAGATGTCCGGAGATTGTTTCATGATAAGTTGTGTCTAGAATGATTTATGCCTAGGTTGAGTATGATAGTGAGCTTGATAACCGATGCTCGGTAGTCAGCTCCGGGTACCCGTCATGGCCCCTAGCTGGGTCGTGACAATACTAGCTCCTGTAAAATTAACAGAATAGACTCTGTATCAAGAACTCTCAACCAGCATATATACATACGTGCTGAGGATAACAGTGCAAGCCGACTAGGCCACTACATATGTTGTACAACAAAAATAAGTGCTGACAAGGTTACATAACATCCCAACTACATACAAATGTCTATAGATCTCTATGGAGCATGAGCTGTAGAAAGGACAGGACAAGGCCTCGTCATACCCATATATACATGTCAAAGTAGCATACCAAAGGGACTACAGCTCCGAAGTAAGTGGAGCGCACTGACTGTAACTGAGCGAAAGACCTACTGGGCGGGATCGCCTGTCTGGCTACATGAACCTGCGGGCACGAATGCAACGTCCACAAGAAAGGACGTTAGTATGAACAATGTACTGAGTATGTAAGGCATGAATAACAACATAATAAGAAATATGGAATATAACATGAGATAAATCGGAATCTGTACATCTGATTGCCTCTTAAGGCGAATATCATACCTGCTTAGCTTTTTTTTAAAAAAAATATTTCTCATACATATATAACATAATAGTGCAGCCCGATCCATATATCATCATTAGCCAGTGTTCGGGCCTCCCGCATCCGGGGCAATCATCTCAAGACGCCCACTGTAGTGGTGCTGCCCGGCCATGTAGGCACGGTATAATCATACATCATCATCCATAACCCGCTAACCGTAGTGGTGCTGCCCGGCCATGTAGGTACGGTATGAGAAAATACAAACATATATGTAAAGCATGCATGAGAGCCCAATTAAAAGCTATAACTCTATCGGAGTGACATAAGGTCAGTAACCTCCGATTTTTATTGTTGAACAATCGTCATCATTATATCTCACCTCGATGGAACAAGTAACATAAGGTGAGATAAAAAAAAATGAGTAAAATCAAGAAAAGCATGAAACAAGCTCAATAATCTCATGAGAACATCAAGAACTATAAGCTTTGAAAACTCTAAAAGTGAAGTCATCTTCACCATCATTATCATCATAGAAAAACATCTATCTTTAGAATCATACGAACTTTGAGAATCATGAACATCTAGTTTTTTGGGAATAAGGATATTATGGGAATCATGTATGGGTTCATACAAAGAGAATCATGCCTTTAGAAAGAAAGGAATTTAGCCTTAACATACCTGGAGCTTACTTCTCGACTTTTCAGCCTACTTCCTGTCTTGCAATCTACATAAGATCATTCATAGTCACGTAATATACAAATAAAACCATTCATACTTTTGTTAGGCTCATCATCATATGTTTGTCTTAAGCCTTCAAATTAATTCCTCTTTGAATCTGCCGAAATTCGGGCAGCATCTCCTCTGTTTATATCCCTAGCCCGAAATCATAATACCAAAAAAAACAACAATAATTGCAAAACTAATATCAACAACATCATCATCAATACCAATATACTCAATAAAACATCCCACATGATGTCTACCCAATTTCACAACCACTCAATCGACTTTACGCAGCTTTATCAACTAAATCTCCATAATACGATTCATAATATCAATAATAAAGAATATCCTTACCTCAATCAAGGTTGGAAGAGCTTGAAATCTTATTTATCTTTGATAGATTCCTTTGTCCCGTCAAGATTTGATGTTTAGAAGAAGAACTACAAAACCCTATACGCTTCTCGAGCCTTGTTGATGACTAACTTTAACACTTTATGAACAAAATTTGCAATATGGACTTGTAGGAACATATATCTAGGTTGTGGAATGGTCTAGAGTTGGGAAAATGACCAAAAAAAATGACCAAAAGAGCCTTTTTATACTTACCAAAGTCAGTTCCACCGACTTAAAATTAACCCTGCGTGATTGCTCTGGGAAGTAGCGTGTTCGCACTGGGTTATCTGTTGCCCCTTTGTGCGTTCGCGCCTAGTGGTGGCGCGGTCGCGTAGACCAAACTTCTGGCCTATTAGGTATACTTGTAACGTCTATAACTCTTTACTTCCATGTCGTATCAACGAGCGGTTTGTTGCATTGGAAACTAGAATTCATGAACTTCAACTTAGTAGGTTGATTTTCTTCAAAACTCTTCATATGCTCAAAGATATTCTTGCCCGAAGTTGGTTCATACTTTGTCGTTCAAAGTAACACTCATCTTCTTTCAAAGTCATATTAACTCAACTTCTTAAACTTATTTCCTTATAGGACCTCCCAGTATTCCTTATGTGGATCCTTCACTCCTAGAATAAACTCAATAAGACTCCACTCCTTATATTCCAAAGTTGTTTTACTTAGCCATTGTTCAGCATACTTACGTTAAAATTTGATAAATGCTTCTCCGGAAGTACGGGGTGTAACATGAAATGTTGATCTGCATATTATGATATAACTTGAGAGCTTTTATGGTTGATGTGTCAAATTGAGGCTGAGGTAGTGTACGGCACACATTCCATAATTTATATGTGATCGTTGCCTCTTGTTGTGTATTGTCTTGTTGCCATATAGTGATTGTGAACCTGTATCTATCATTATTTTTGTTATTATCTTGTAAAGAGGAAGATTGATTTATTGGTGATATTGTGATATGTGTCCATGTGTGGCATGATTGGTGTTGATAGGTTCTGAGTTATTCATGGTATGGTGAGATGTGTCCATATGTGGCACGACTGTCATTGATATACGCTCGTTGGCATTTGATATCATTCATGCATTCATACTTAAATAATTATACTGGGCTACATGTTCCACAACATATATTGGACCTGGTTGCACGTTCTGCAACATATATTGGACCAGGTTGCATGTTCTGCAATATATATTGGACCGGATGGCATGTTCCGCAACATTCATTGCACCGGGTTGCACATATCGCAACATATATTAGATCGAGTTGCATGTTTCGCAACATATATTGGATCGGGTTGCACATTCTGGAACATATATTGGACTGGGTTACTCGTTTCGCAACATATATTGGATCGGGTTGCACGTCTTGCCGTATATGTTGGATCGGGTTATACGCCACAACAAGTGCATGGACTTCACGAGTCCCCCATGGGTCATGACTATCGAGGCATGAAGGTATTTCACTCGAAGCATGTGTGTAGCATTGCATTGCACTACATCACATATGCATTCATATTCATATATTTGTATTATTGGTTTGGACTTGTTATTTCTGTACTTGTGGTGATGGTCGAAGTTTATATTTATGTATTTGTGGTGCTATTCAGGCATGGTATTCCTGTACTTGTGGTAATAGTCGGAATTGGTATTTCTGTACTGTTGGTGATATTCAGACTTGGTATTCCTATACATACTTGGGAATTGATGGATTTGAGGATTAGAGACTTTCTCCTAGGCTATGACTTGTGGTTACGGAAATCTATTGTGGTTCTTATTACTGTGAGATGACTGGTATTTGCTTAGTAACCATACATGATTGTTTACTTTCCTATTTGTTGATTTCTTTATTTTATATATGTGAACTACCTGTTGTCGGCTTATGATGCCTACTCAGTACGTGTTGTTTGTACTGATGCTACCTTGCTACACTTCTTTTCGGGGTGTAAAGTGTGTGACAGGTTCTATTCCTGATCCTCGAGAGTGTTTCTCGAGATGGTGTTCTTGGAGACTTAGGGTGAGCTACTGCCAGATCTGCAGCTCGAGTTCCATTCTTTGTATACTTGTCATCTTATTCTAGACAGTATTCCTTTGATGTTATGAGGCTTGCATGGAAACATTTAGATAGTTCTTATTATATATTCGGATTTATGTGTTATTTAGTAGCTCTTGTGTTGACTTAGACCAGATGCCCTTGGTAGAAGATGTTTTCCACACCTATTCTTTTTTATTTGATATTGAAATTCATATTATTCTTCCGCATTGATAGATTGTATGATGGCTTAGGAAGGGTTCGCCTACCAAGGTGGGAACTGGTAGGTGCCCGCATGACTAAGTGATTTTGGGTCGTGACAATAGCGATAAGGGAAGTTTATATATTTCTTGTTTCTTCTATTAATCACTTCTGAATCAATCCTTTTTCATGTTGATTGTCCCAACTACTTACATTAACCACTGCAGCTTAATGCATAGATCACAAAGAGATATGCAAGGTCCACCTTTTTTCTCTAAGGGGACCCACTATCGTTTTCCACCTGTTTCGCCCTTGAGGACCAATACCCGGACTGCTCTTCTTTCCGAGACGGTGGAGCGTTCTTACCAATACCCAGACTGCTCTTCTTTCCGAGATGGTGGAGAGTTCTTTCTCTGTTTCTTCCTTCCTTATTTGTCCATGAATCCTTATATCTCCATATCTCCCGTCATGTAATAGCTTAGATGAATCCTTTTTAGATGAGCTTCTATCCCTGACTTCCTCTATTCTATCCTCTGTTTTGGAATTTTTAACACATTTCTCCTGTTTATGAGCTCTACCAAACTTTCTGTCCCCTTTCATCTTTATAGTTGGCAAAATTATTTGGACATCTGGGAAATACAGGTTTGTGACGGTGAGATAGAGTGAGTTTTTTGTACTTTAGGGGAGTATGATGGGATGAGTGACTGATCAGTACTTGATAGTAGATCAGGCATATTTTTTTTTTTTCAAAAGGCTCCGAGGTGCGAAAGAATAATTTAGTGAGGTTAGAATGTGGCTATATCGGTTCATTTAGAGGTGGGGAGGGCAGCCGAACAGTCTTTTTGGGAAGAGAAAGATTTGAAAGTTATGGCTTCTTCAAGATTTGTAATCATTAATCCCCTTTTTCCTATTTTTCAAAGCATACTTAAGGCGGCTAGACATGACTAGGGAAGGTAAAATAGGTTGTTTAATTTGTTCCACGATCTGAGCATATAATTAACTACCGGGAAAAGAAAACATACCTGAAGCATATTTTCAGACTTTGATTCGAGCCTTGCTTCTGTGGCAGGCATCATATTTAGACTTTTCAAGATCATGAACCTACCTTGTATAGGACGTACACCTTAATGTACAAGATTGAGTAAAATATTTTCATTACTTTGTGTACCACAGTCTGAGACAGCCTTCCTAGCCAATGTTAAGTGATACATGTGCAGCTTTAATCATCCCAAATGTGAGCATATTTTTATTTTGTACGTCCAGTGGGAAACTTTCTTCAATGTAGTATAGACGCACTAACAACATGTTTTTCCTTTACCTAGAATGCATCTTCTGGTTTTGCTTCCTCAATTTTAGCTCTTTAACCTTCGGAGTGAACACCCTCTGTCCCTGTTAACCATCTTCATTTAATATGAGGAACATGTTTCTAAATGTGTTTCATGCACATTCCCCTTGTCTAATTTCTTTTCTCCTTTTGATAACCTTCTTTTTTGCAGAACCTTCTTCCTTCTATCTTGAGAGTGAGCAAAATTATTAAATTTTTCCTCTCTTTATATTGAGCAAGCACTAATCATATGTCATTGTAGCTTGCTCTTGTGCTCACCTTTTCTGCAAAATAATTAGGGTTTGGTTTTGGGCACCCATGCACGCTTGGGTCCATTTCCTTCATCCTTGGGATGGATCAGCTTTTCCTTTGTCCACTCAGGCAATACCCAAGTAATACTATTACCAATATTTATTACACTCTTCTTGATGCTTGTGGCATTGTTCTTCGTAATCGTTAGGTTCTTAATCTCGAGGCTCATATTTACTGGGCATTAAAATTTACAGTGCCCCATCTTGCCATACAAGGTGCATAGTTCTTCTTCTGATACTTCAGGCTCAATCATTCTATCAAATCCCAATGCTGTAGTAATGTTATGTGTTTGACTCGTGAGATTTGAGAGCAATTGAGAAGCTTATGTCAATCGATTTTCTCTTACTAGAGCACACTCCTTTTGAATTAGTCTTGAGCTGATGTCCATGGTTTTTTCCTGTTCTAGGGCCAGCTCTCTTTTTATTCTCTTTAGCTCTGACTTGACCCTTGGTTTCTCTTCATTTAATTCACGCTTTCCTGATCTAAGTGTCATCCTCAAAAATTTAGATTGAAGACCCAAAATGGATGAACCAAGTCCTTCAACAACTGATTCTCCTTCTTACTTTGCCTCTGCTAACTTCACTCTTCAATAATTGATCCTTTAAGCTTGTAAGCTCACCAGGTGACTTATTTCTCCTTGTGCTGATCTCATCAAATTCATCCATTGAATTTTCCATAGAGGACTTCAATTCATCTTCTGTCATCATATCTACTTTGTCCTTGAGCCCATATATACTTACCTTGATGTCTTCCTCCATGTCTGAGTCTGGGAGATCATCATCCATGAGTGCAGTGTGATCAGCCTAATCTTCTGAGTCATTATCAGATCCCCAGGCTGCTACCATAGTCTTAGTGACTCCTTACTCTTGCTGGCTTCCTCTTTCTCCTTTTCTGCTCGTCTCTTCATCCACCCTATTTCCCATAGTGGCCAATCTTTGATCGTGTGATAAGTTTTATCATCACACTTAAAGCAATCACCATCTTGTCCTCTTTCAAAACTCCTTCCTTTTTTAGAGTTATTACCCAACTGATTTTTCCTTCTAAGGAATTTTTTGAAATTTCTTGTGATCAGGTCCATATCCTCTTCTTCTTATGTATCGGTGGTTTTAACTGCTAAAGACCTTCTTGAATGAATCTTCATTTATTGCATTCTCCATATCCATCTCATAGGACTTTAGGTTTCCTACCAATTCATCTAAAGACATCTCTTTTATGTCTTTTTCGCCCCTGATTGCTATAGCTTTCATCTTGGATTCTCTTGGCAGGGTTCTCAAAATTTTGTCTATTGAGTCCTTAGTGGAGGTAACCTTTCCAAGTGAGGTCAGTTCATTCACAATGGAAGTGTATCGAGTGAATATCTCAGCAATTTTCTCTCCTGACTTCATCCAAAAGTTTTCATAATCAGTAGAGAGCATTGCCTTCCTAAACTTCCTCACTTGGCTGCTTCCTTTATAAGTAGTCTTTAGTGCATCCCAGATCTACTCGGCTATTGTGCATCCAGAGATTCTATTATATTCATCAGGACCAAGTCCACAAATTAAAGTGTTCCTTCCCTTGGCATTCTTCTCAAGAATTTTGTAATCACTTTCTATGTACCTTTTCCTTTCTCACTTGTGCTCCATCTTCTTCCTTCTTCATAGGATACTTAGGTCCCTCGAACACCCTATCTCATAATTCGTAATCTTTTGCTTGCAGGTGATCTTCCATTCGCGCTTTCCACCACTGATAATTTTGGCCATTAGATAATGGTGACCTTCTAGTGGATTGATCTTTGGAGTATCCTGTAGGGAGGTCTTTGCATTCATCATGATCTACTCCAAGGTGTTATCTCTTCGAGGAGAACCTGCTCTGATACCACTTGTTAGCTTTGCATGACCTAAGTGTTTGTCCCAATGTGTAATTTTTTTTTTGCCTATGGACACAACACGTCACCTAACATGTTCTATAAACGTGTTTGTGGAATAAAAACAAACAGGAGGGTAAAGGACACAGGATTTTTAACTGGAAAACACCCGGCTAAAAAGGTGATAATAATCACGACCTACAGACCTGTAGGATTTCCCCAACAACTTCATTACTACAATGAGCCAACTGTAAATTCAAGTTATAGACATGTAACTTAGGAACTGCACTCTAATCCATATCTCACTAATCACACTCTAACTAGCAAGCAACCCTCAAGTAGTAAACTCCTACTTGAAGTTGAATTTACAACAATTGTTTGTAGCTACTTCTATGTTTCTATATAGGCGGATAAAGATACAACTTGATAGAACAACCTAATACAAGATATATAGACTTGTGAACTAGATAATATTACACAGTAAAATTATCCTTCAATCCTTCTTCCTGCACTAGGGATGTAACGCCGGATTCTTGAATATGATGGATAAATCCTCTCCTTGCTCAATATTCTGAATTCTCTCTTCGTGGGTGAGCAAACTTCTTCAAAGAAAGACCTGGGTATTTAGAACAGTAAAGCTCTGCAGGTCGGTGACCACAAAATCCTTTCGTAGTTGATCAATGACATGTAATAGGGTTTGTGTAGCATTTGGATTCTTGCCTTGTTGAGTTCTCTCCTTATACGTGTAGGAGGCTTATTAATCCCTGCAAATATTGCAAGGAATCTTTCATTTTTGACCCCCAAGTTTTTTCTATAATTCTTCTGCAAATCCCCGTTCTTTGTAGAATTTGTTTGGAACATGTTCACGAACCTGTTTCGTCTACCTGGTTAGTCCATCTCTGAATGTATGTACTGTTGAGCTGGAACATGCTCATGTACCTGTTCCGCCTTTCATTCTTTATCTGTTGTTGAACTACTTTTGAGATCTTGGTTGGAACATGTTGACAGACCTATTTCATATAATTGTATAGCTCCGTGTCTGCAACTAGTCTTCTCCACTCCTTCACCACTGATCGCTTTTGGGTCATGCATCCACTACGCCTGATGACCTGTGTCATGTTGTCATGAACCTGTTTCATTCCTCCTCTGCATATGATGACTCTTTAGCATAGAATATGCTTGCACACTTGTTCTACTTCTTCATTAAACTGCTTCTTCACTTAGCCATTTATCTCCCTTTGTGTCTCTCCCTTTTGTTGTCTTGTTTAGTTGTTCTATTCATTGAATCATTTTTACTGCATACTGAACATCTCTGTAGGCTAGGTAAGTTCTTTCTCTATGCTTGTCAATTTTTCTGTATCTGATGGAATATGTCTTTGAACCTGATTCATGTGCATTAATTGCAGCTGTCTTTGTGATCAGGTTTTTGGACTTGTTCAATATACATTGCATTCTTGCATATATCTAGACCTGGTTTATCTTCTTTATGGTATCACTCATTGTTTGCCCATTTGCCAATTATCAAAACTTATATATGCACTAGTCTACCTAATGCCAACAAGGTGAATTTCAATTACGTTGGTATCGTCGGTACATTATGTGGGCCAGCTGCCATATTTGTTATTATTTGTGATTGTTGGTTAGTCTTGAGCTACATGATATTCCACATATCAAGTAAATGAAATGAACTAGGTATTGGTGATTTGAATGGTTTCCGGTATTTATGATTGCTCACTTTGGTTCCCTGATTTTGTTATATGGTTGGATTGATTTCCTGGCATTGATAGGTGATTTTTGAATTTAAAGAATTGAGTTCGATACGTATTTTATGGCAAGTATCTATTGATCCTATGATACGTGGCATATTTGAGGTGGATTTCATGAATGGCATTGCATCTCATATTTCATATGTGATTTGTTATAATTGTGAAATGACTATACTCATCTCTGTCTCTTGATATCTCACTTATCATCTGTAAAGGAAGGTTAATTAAATGAAATGAGTTATGATGTGCATTACATGGTAATGTGACTGTTGATCCCGCTATGTGTGGAGTTGGTGATATTGATTTATGCATGGCATACATCCCATATTGCATGTGATTGATTTGATATGATTTTTGTGACTAAAAATGATGATAAGGGAGAGAGTGTGCCCTCTGAGGTCTTTAATGAAGAGCGTAAAGGAGAGATAAGCGTCCATGATCCGAGGTCTTTATCGGACTAAAAATGTACGCTCGTGATCCTAGGTTATTTACCGAAGCTAGAGAGTGCTCGTGCCCGAGGTTATTTGCTGGGATGAGTCGTACATGAACTTCACAGGTCCCCCATGGGTCATGGCTATGAGGCATTGCCCTTAGCATATGTGTACGGTACAGAGAGGAGGCTTGGGGGGCATTGCCGTTTGCATTCCACATCACTGCATGGTACATTTCTTCATTGATTTTTGGTTGATGACTTTATTGAGTTGTGGCTGATACATTTCTTCATTGATTATTGGTTGATGACTTTATTGAGTTGTCGCTAGTACATTTCTTCATTGATTATTGGTTGATGGCTTTATTTGAGTTGTGGCTCGCTTGTAAAGTTCCTTTACATAGAACTTGGTGGACTTGAGGATTAGAGTTCACACCTAGGCCTATGATCTAAGAAGGTTGAGATTGTTTATGCTTTCACTTGTGACCTAATATCTAAATATGCTTATTGATGGTACTTAATTGCTTATATAGTCGTTAATTTCTGCTCATTTATATGCGTTAGCTAATCGTTGTCGGCCTATAATACCTACGAGCCTTGTGTAGTGCTCATACTATTCTTGCTACACTCCTTCTAGAGTGTAAAATTATTTCTCGGTTGGTGATTGAGACCTCGTGATAGATTCTGAGGATATCACAGAGAAGTTTGGGTGAGCTATTAGCCGGACCTGCAGCCTAGAGTCTCTTCATGTGTACTCTGTCCATTTCCTACCAACGGGTAATATTTACCTTTTCTTTGGAGTTGTATATCATTTCAAATATTGCAATCCCTTGTTGAAGCTCTTGTACAAGTTAAGACAAGGTTTTGGGAAGTTTAATTACAAACGTTTCCTTTCCGCATTTGATTTTGTTTACATAATGAATTTTCACACATGATGTCTTTAAAGAAGTAAATGATTTTTGGGAATGGTTCACCTACTAAGGGGGATAGTGTTACACCTCGAAAAATTCTCCGTTGATGCACAGTGAATAGACTAATGAAGGACACGAAGTATTCGATATTTCAATAAGTAAGAAATAGCACTTGATGACACTAATTGAAATTTCAAAGACATTCGAGGTAAGAGACGAAAGCTTGCCAAGGAAGGAAAGGTATACGTTATGTATCGGGAGAGATTTGCGAGTAACAAGTTAATGATGACTTAATGATGTTTTGGAGAAGAGTTATAGCATCCCTTAGATTGTTAATGAGATGCTAAACAAGTGTTAAGAAGGTTCCATAAGGATTGGAGATCAAACGAGTCGATGAGATCGAGTTCGAGGCTCCGGCATTATGCCTAACATATTTGGTCGTATAAAATATATGCGGTCGTATGTTGGGCCGTATATTCGAACAGATTGCCAGCCTCACTGGACCGAATCTACGGCCAGGCATACGGTCAGTATAAATTATTGTCACGACCCAACCCCGTGGGCCATGACTAGTGCCCGAGCTGGACACTCGTACACACCTGTTACTATAATCAATCCACAACTAGCCTACTACGAACTTATACATAAACGAAGGCAAGCTATCATAACATACAGCATTCCAAAACATCTATACATATGCAAGTGTGGTTGCCATGGCGGTGGACCACCCCCAAAACATAAATCACAGGAATAATCGAACAAGAACTATTCACAACCACACATGTGTCCACGAGACCTCTAAGAGTAACAACGAGAATCATATGACGGGACGGACAGGCCCCAGGTACCCCTCGAATAAACGTACATATATACAACGGAGGGAACAGACAAAATATGGCTCCCCGAACAAGGAGCGCTCCAAAGTAGCGAGAATCAGATCCTAGACCGGCGGGTCACCAAAATCGATCATGCACTGCCCGGCATGAAACGCAACCCGGAGAAAGGGGGTCGGTGCGAATATGCGAGAAAGTAAAGCATGGAATAAAGTAAACAGGATCAAACTGAAATAAGGAGTACAAAAAATCATAAGGCTTGCCTCTAAAATATAAATCATGCATATCAATATCAAAATCGGCTCCTTATGGAACTGAGTGACTTAAGTAAATACTCATCATGTACATATGCATATATAACGTGTCACGGCCCTCTAGTGAGGGACTCGGAAAGTAAAATCATCGTGTCATATACATATAACGTGCCCCGGCCCCCAAGTGAGGGACGTGGTGAATGAAGTCATCATATGCCATCCTGGCCGCCTCCCACATATCATCATATCATATAACGTGCCCCGGCCCTCTAGTGAGGGACGCGGTGAGTATCATCATATACATATAACATGCCCCGGCCCTCTAGTGAAGGACGCGGTGAATAATACAGTAGAGTCGTGCACGAATACATGCCCTGGCCCGGGACTCAATGAAGGAAGTAATAACAACTAGCACGAGCAGAGTAGTGAGAAACCATATGCACATAAAACATTTTCAAAGACTCAAAAGGCTAATCAAAACAAATCATCATTTAAAACCCAAGACAATAGTCAAATCGAGTTTCCTCCGAACGTCACTTGGGAACATATCAAACAGGACTTTAGAAACCATAGACACGTATCAAACCATATGAAGTAGCTTATGGTAATCAAGAACATAATCGTCATCACAGACTCGATAGATAAGTAAGTACTCGACGCTCGAGAGTCAAGACGGTAATCATGTTAAGTTCTTCCAAAACAAAGTTGTTAGGACTATACGAAAGAAAATCTCGGGGACCACGGATATGCATCAAACCAATCCGGGCCCGCCCATGAAAGTTAAAGTCATTATCCGTTATAGAATCATTTGCGAGCATATCAAAGCAATCTAGTTCCGTCTATGAAAGTTACGGACATTTTTAGATATAGGATCCTTTAGGAACAAAACCGTTTATGCAACATTTGAAATCCAATCATATCAAAGACATAAGGACCATATTTCTACCACATTAAGGATACCAATATTAAGAGGTGAATAAGAATTTAAAAATGCTTTT
>NW_026725332.1:0-67401 GCF_029784015.1 Lycium ferocissimum
CTTGTTGATATGTTGAAAACCGTTCTAAGTTAGTACGTTTTCCTTTAAAATGAGTTATGAAGCTATTTGTTAAGACTTGAATGAAGTTTTCTTAAAAAATAAATATCTTGAAATTGCTTTTGGTTTGATGTTTATGGTCTGCCATTCTCTGTGTTGTGAAACTATTAAAAATGATATACAATAGTGCTAAGTGTTTGATAACTTGGTTTGTGATTGGTATACTTATAGTTTTTTTTTTTTTTTTTTTTTTTTTTTTTTTTTGTGAATATGATCTTAAGTCATCACTAGAATCTAGTTTGTTAATTTAAAGCTTTGCTTAAGTATCTATCTTTTTTTGAAAGTGAAAATCGAATGGCTTTGATTGCTTGCTATCTTGTTTAAGTAGTTTAATGAGAATAAAAAATGGATTTAGTGTCTGTCTTATGGAAATTTTGAAACCTTGGAATTGTTATGAGAAGTTGGTTAAAGTTGAAGTCTATGTTTGCTAAAAAATGAATTTTCATTAGCCTATGGAAAATTTATGCTTGCTTCATCTGAGATTTGCATAATTAGAACATGAAAATGACTTTAAAGGTGTAGAACCTCACTGAATTGTAATCCTGTCTCTCTTTTACTTAAAAATAGCTTAAAATATGAACTTGTTTTACAATCTACTATGTGTTTTGCTCCTAATGCATCTTCATGACCTAGAGTAGAGGCCATACACCCTCAAAGTCCTTTGCCTTAAATTTTTTGTAAGTTGGCATAATGTATGTAGAAACTTATCTGATTATGTGACTTAAAATGGAAAACTTAGTTTGAAATCTACTATTTAGACCAAACCGTGTTCATTTAGATGTTTTTTGGGACCATTGTGATCCATTTAAAATGGAAATTGGCTCTGAATGTTATTATTTGCTCCAACTTATAGTTTGACACTTCTCAGAACTTGTCTTTTGAAAACTGAGATTGTTATTAGCCAAGTATGGCCTTTAAGGATTAAAAGTTGTAAAAGCGAACCTATTTTGACCCTAGAATGCTAAAATATGACCATGAGTTACATTGTAATATGTAGTTTTGATTGTTTTCCCGAGTCTGGAAATTACAAACTAAATGGAACCTACTTCTGTGTCCTGAGTTGCTCCTATATGATCCTTGTTAGTTTTTGCCTTGCAACTTGGAATAGATACTAAATCTAAAATACTAATCCTGTCCTGTTTGTTTGTTCACTCAGTCAGTCAAATGAATTGGTTGTTAAAGTGGGAATTGAAAACCTTATTTGTGAACTGTGTATCAACCTCCTAAAACTGGAACTTTGAAAAGCTTTATTTGACTAAGTGTTGCTTTTACTATTATCCTAGACTGATCATGAACTTTCAGTGATAAATTGACTTCAAAAATTTTGTTTCCCTGCATTAAGTTCTGGACATGGTCTCTTAAGCATTTCCTTTGGTTTAAGATGTTTATTCTTTTCCTGTTTAGTGGTTGGAATACTATTTGATAATCTTTGCTTAAAACCTTTTATTTTATACTACAACCTTAAATTGCCTATATGCTTGATTGCTTGATAAAATCTGAATATTCTTGAACCTGAAAAATGTTATATCCCGTACTTTGAACAACGGGACAACTTGTGTAAATTATGAGAAGTTAGGGGCAAGGCTATCCCGAGAGACTTTCGATTGTTTAAAGGTTCAAATTGTGTATGATTTTAATGTCTCGGAAAGGTTAAGAAACACTTGGAGGAATTTTTCCATTTTTAGTAAGTGGACTATTTTGGGAAAGTTGAAAATTCAAAAAAAAAAAAAAAAATTTGAGGCAAGGTGGCCGGCCACCTTATGGTGGGCCATGGCCACATGGAACATGTGTGAAATTATATATGATGACTTAGTCATCTTAGAAGCCATATGATACTTGGAGAATTTTCAAGAAACTTAGAGAAAAACTCAAGAAGCAAGAAAAAAGGGGTCACGGCCAAGGAGGGAGGAAAAGGAGACCAAGAATTAACCATAGAAAAATTCGTTTCTTCATGCAAACCTACTAATTCAAGGGTGCTAAGTAACGTGGCGTTGTTATCTCGGAAGATAGTTCGCTAGTTTTCTCTAACGACCAACTTTGGTCAAGTGAAGAAGTGAAGAAGAAAGGTGAGTTTAATCTTCTTTTCTTGTGTTATAGATGATGTATGTGTGTTGTTGTATGCTAAAATGGAAGAAATTTATGATAGGAGAGAAGTTGGAAGTTGGCCGTGTATGGTGGTCTTGACTATGTGTATGTGTGTTGTAGTATAAGTCATGAATTGATGTTGGTTAGCATGTTTTATTTGTTGTGGAGTGAAGAAAAGAATGGAAATCATTTTTGTGTGTGTGATGGGGGTTGGCCGAATGGCCTCCTTTATGTGGTCTCGAATGAACAAATTGTCGTTGGCGGTTTCGTTGTCGTCATTACGGATGTTATAAGAAGAAATGCAAGTTTGATGACTTAGAATGATGTTGTATTGGTTATGGCATGATTTGGGAATGTATGTGGATTTTTATGTAATTTTTGCATTTATGAATATTGCTTTGTTAGTATGTGGATTAATGATGTAAATCATGAATTTGGAAGTAAAGAGTATAATTGATGTTGTTTTCGGGTTTGAGGGCCATTTCGGGTGCAATGGAATAACGTTTGGATTATTTGAAAAATTGTATGAATTGCTTAAAGTGTTCTTGTATACGATTTGAATGGCTTTGAGTTAATGCATGAATATGAAAGTGTTGATAATAGTTGGAAGTATGAAGTTGGAGTAGAAGTTGTGATATTATGTGGAAAGAAAGACTATATGTGTTATTATGTGTTTTATGGCGATTATTGGTGTTGTTGAGTTGATTGTGATGTTGGTTGGTTGTTGTTGTTGATATTTGAGCCGAGATGATTCTCGGGGATGTTATACATATAGGGGAAGCGCTGCCGAAATTTCGGTAGCCAAACGTGAACTTAAGATTGGAATGTTAATCCTCATGAATAGTAACTGGTAAAGGTGACCATTTACTGATTTTTGACGAAACGGGATTGGAGATAAAGCAAGCGTAAGACGTCCGCAAGGTATGTAAGGCTTACCCCTTCTTTCTTTGGCATGTCGTAGACGTGTAGGCTTGATTTCGCGCCTCGGGGGCTTTCCTAATTCTAGAAATCCGAGATTGAAAATGGTTACTATTCACTCAGTAGGATTGAAGTAAATCTTGTGTATAGTCGAAAGAATTGTACGAACGCCTAGAACTTGCATGAATAGGATCCGATTACCCTAAGACCCTCATAAGTAATGTCATGAAGCGTATTATACGTAAATTTTGTATGCCGCCACATTTGACCCGAGGTGGGGCCACGCGTCCCGAGATTTTTGTATGAGGCACTGTTTGGCATAATTTCGCGAAACTTAAAGAAAGCTTTTGGCTATTGCCTTAATTACTACACGATGGTTGTTTTGATTGTTCCCTTGAGTTGTACGATATGTTTTGATACGTAAAATGATCGCGGAAGTTCATAACTTTTACTTATTAATTCTGGTCAACTTTGAAATGTTTTTGTGCACTTTAATATGACGGGGAATATAGTTCGTCCTTGAGTTTGGAAAAGAATCGGTTATTTACTTGTTATATGCATATGACCTCTCACTACTCGCTCGCATGCATCTTTGTCGTTATGTCTTCCACCGAGTCCGGGCCGGGTATGTATTCGTGCACGGACTATTGCGTTGTTCACCGAGTCCCTCACCGAGAGGGCCGGCACGTTATTTATACATATACGGTTTACTTACCGAGTCCCCCTCTTTGGAGGGCGGGTACGGCATATGCATATGATTATATGATTACCATACATGATGTTTATACGATTTATTTATCGAGTCCCTCTTTGGAGGGCCGGGTACGTTATATGTGCATGCGATTTGATGATATGATGTGGGTATACATGATACATGTTTCTCGGGTGAGTTCTAGTTTTCGACCCTATGCTTAATTCGATATAGTCTAGATTGGTTACGGTTCTATTTTTGTGTTTCTTGCTTTACATACTCAGTACCTATTTCGTACTGACCCCCTTTCTTCGGGGGGCTGCGTTCATGCCGCGCAGGTGCAGATATACGTTCGGGTGAGCCGCCAGCTTAGGGTCCCTGTTCAGCTATTTTGGGAGAGCTCCCTTGTCCGGAGCCCAGATTTTGGTACAGTCTTTTGCTACGTTCATGTATATTTGTTCAGGGTACGGCGGGGCCCTGTCCCGTCATATATATTCGTATGTTCTGTTTTGTGTATAGAGGCCTGTAGACATAAAACGTGGGTTATGGTTCCGTCTGTACAGTAAGTGTATGTGATATCTATTTGGGGCGGTTTATCCACCGCGGCAGCCTTGTCGGCTCGCCTATATACGTGTATATGAATATGTTGGTATTTTACGAGTACAGGTTGATTTTGGTTAGTAGGAAAAACGAGAGGACCTCTGTCCGGATTGTTCTAAAATCTCTGAGTTATTACCTTATTGATTTTCTTGTTAACGAATGCGATACGGTGTGTTAGTACGTACGGGTGCCCAGTTCGGGCGCTAGTCGCGGCCCACGGGGTTGGGTCGTGACAAAAGTGGTATCAGAGCGGTCAGTCCTCGGAATGTCTGCAGGCCGTGTCTAGTAGAGTCTTGTTTATCGGTGTGTTGTGCACCACATCTATAAACAGGAGGCTACAGGACATTTAGGATACTGTCTTTCTTTCTGATCTTAGATCGTGCGATAGAGCCGTGTCATTAGGATGATTTTTTTTCTGACGAAATTCTTATGTTTTCAGCGATGCCTCCGAGAAAGGCGACGGTTGCCCAGAAGGGCAAGTCCACGGCTGCAGGAGAGACCAGTAGGGCCCAGAGAGTTACTAGGGCCCATGCCCAGTTCGAGCCGGAGATTGTGCCCGGTCGGCTAGTTCCGCCACCCCATCACCGTCCGAGGAGCACGGAGCGGCCGAGCCGTGCGGCACGAGAGGCGGCCCCCACCACCCGCGAGATTCGAGTGCCGAGCCTCCGCTCCGCGCAGGCGGAGGCCGTGGCCATGAGGAGGTTGTTCCGCCCGAGGTCCGGAGACCCCCGGGGAGATGCCGCCCGCCGGAGGGGGCCGATATTTTTCGACTTGCAATCGAGTTCTTCGGGTCAAAGCCCGAGGAGGACCCTCGTGAGTTCATCGAGGGATGCGGCCGCGACTCCGTCGGCCTCCGAGGCGGAGGCGTATCGGCCGCACGATGTGCCCAATTGGTATGAGTCTTGGGAGCTATCCCGAGGTGAGGACGTGTGGGATGAATTCGTGGAGGCTTTTCTCGCCCATTTTCTACCCCCGAGAGATTAGACGCGCCGATTCACGGTTTATACATTTGAGACGGGGGGTGGTAGGAGGTCCGAGAGAGCGATCTGGAGTTTGACTCCTTAGCCGGATACGCTCCTCATTTGTAGCGAGACATGGGCGATCGAGCCGGATGTCATGGGGTTGGATGACTATTTGATTGACAGCGTATGTCGATGGCTTCTCCGGGCGCGGACATTGCGCGAGTACGGGCGTACGCCCGGGGCATGGAGGAGCGGGTCACGACCCAACTAGGGCCGCACAGCGCCCCGGAGGACACCCCTTGTCTATCATATTACCTTTATTACTAAGTGGGCCATATGAACTACACCACTTTTTTTTGACATATACATTGGTAAGATCATAATATACATAGACTAGCCGGCTTTGACAATAGGGACAATCGGAACACAAAACATCTGCTGTCTACGAGCCTCTAACATAGCGACTTGTCGTGCCCGAATACATATACAAGAGTAGTACCAAAAGGCGGGCTCGATGCATTGAGTTCGCGTCGATAGAACTCCTAGAAACCAGTCCGTCCCGATGCGCGCGCGGCATGAACGCGGCGTCCACAGAAGGGACGTCGGTCAAATAGTGTACCAAGTATGTAAGGCGTGGAGGTAAACAATGTAAATATAAACATAAGTAAGGATCACCGTGTCATAGGTTCGAGAGGATATATAATTTCTCATAGAAAGGCCCTATGTGTTTATCTTAGGAAGATATCTCTTATCATAGACATAGAAAATAGAGATAATATGACATACCTTATCATATAATATCATGTCGCCGGAGATCATATCATATCATAGCATGGCACGGAGTATATCATGGCATATACATATTGCATATCGTATCATAGAATGTCATAGCATAGCATAGCACCGAACATCGCGCACCGAATATATCGGCTCGCCCATATATCCCGCGTCCGGGCATCCCGCGTCCGGGATGATGGCGGTGATCGGTGGCGATGAAACATAGATTCCTTTCAATTCCCAAGTGTCCCTTCCCCCATATCCCCATGTACATATTCATATTTCATATACATATATCATATTATATTATATCATGTCATGTTATGCAGTGTCCTAGACATTTCCTCATCTTCGGCATCATCATTTCCACCCTAGAATCATAGTCGTCGTTTTAGTTGTAAAAACTTTCAAAAAGTGCACAACCTTAATTTGGAGAAAATAAATATTTTGGAAAACATTTATAAATTCTTAGAAAGGAAAACAAGCCTTGGAATCGATGAACTAGTTAAAACGACTATCTCTTAATAGTCGAGGCAAAAGTTTCTCTGGCAATAAGTCAAATAAAACAATAAAGAAAATCCGGGAACAAAGGGGCCACTTTGGCCCAATTGAGCGGCGTATCAAATTTACGTATTCTATAATTCATGGCGTCACTTATGAGGATCTTAGTGTAATCGGGTCCTATTTGTGTAAGTTCTAGATGTCTAGGAACTTTTCCAACAATTTGCGCAATTTCTAGTTCAATTCTACTGAATGAATAGTAGCGAATTTCAATCTTGGATTCCGAGGAAAGGATTGGTCCCCGAGGCTCGTATTCGACTTAGTATGTCTAAGACATGCCATAGAAAGAAGGGTGAAGCCTTACATACCTCTTTCCACTCCTTTTGCTACTTCAAATTTACGTTGCAATCTCGTCAAAATGCGAATTGGTCATGTTTACCAAAACTCTCATTAGTATACTTAGAGTTAGAATCTTAAGGAGTCACTTGGCTACCGGTCGGCGGTAAATACACCATCCTCAACATTCAATTTAGTCAAATTCTCATCAAACACAATCCGGGGGCCAAACTATTAATATAATTCAACAATCACACTAGCAACTCACATAATCCATTCAAAATGCATGATCTCAATTTACTACTTTCTTCAAAACCTTCCAACTCCAATAAGAACATTATAATTCATATGCCACGACACCATACTAACAACGTGATCTTTCATACATACAAGAACATGATATTCAATTTAAATACTTCAATCACAAGTCTCCAACTTCTACAACTTCACAAGATTATTATGCATTCACTAGCAACATAGTATCCACACACAACAACAACCAATATGCTAAATAAAACTTGCTCACCATTTCTTCATAATTCAACACATGAACACGGCTACACATACCATATACACTACACGGCCACCTTTCAAACAACACACTACAACCTCTCCAAATTCATTCAACTTTCATTATCAACATAGCTTCCACAATAATAACAACCAAACACTCGAGGTACCCTATATTCATGTCCTTCATGAATTTCATTTATTTTGTCTTCTACAACATGCATAAACACCCATAACATATGATTAAACCTTACCTTTTCCTCAACTCTTCACTTGGTTAAGTATTTGCATGAACTTGTGCCTTTCTTGCTCTAATGAACCCTCCACCTTGTTAAGCACCCTTTACTTGGTAGGAAAAGATTTTTGAAGAATTTTTTGCAAATTTTTCTTGGGAATTCTCTCTTGGCCGAATGGCCTAGGAGTTTCTCTCTCTCTCTCTTGTTCTTGCTTTCTTGAAAATTCTAGAGATTTTTGTGATAAAGATGACTTAGTCATCTTATTTAATACCACGGGACGGTTGGGCCTCAATTTTTCTAAAAAAATTCAAGCCCACTTTGTATCTTTGGCTAGTTCTTGTAATTTATGAAATATTTTTCCAACTTCCGAATTTGCCCCTCGTCTTCCTCCATATTCCCACGAGTCATATTGCAAGTTTCCTTTACGCCCTTGACCTTCCTCATTATTTTTACTTCTAATTTCTTTTCATAAGCAACTCACATGTCAAACAAAATAAAATATGGCATTGCTTGTCGTCTTCTTGTCTCGAATTGTCCGATTACACAAAACGCGGGATATAACGAGCACGAGAGATGGTTCGGCACCGGATAGCCCGATGATAGGCGCCGGCCCGAGGGCTAGGTCGGCGGGGTATCGGGGATTCGGTACGGGATATCCGACCCGGCCCGGCACGAGCGCACCCCCACGATTTCCGGGCAGAGGTTTGATGGTGCGGGGTATTCGCCGGTCCGAGCTCCGGAGGTTCGGGGCCACGGATGGATAGAGGTTCCGGTCGGACGAGGGTACGGTTCTCGTTGTGGCGGCCTTTGGGGAATGCCGTGGCGGACGGTGCTCTATTTTCTTGCGGCGTCGGGGCCATATCATGAGGGAGTTCCGTATGGGGATGGTCCGGTGGTATAGCCCGCCCTCCGCTGCCGGTTCGTCCTCCGCGGCGGCCTATGCGCCTGCGGGGCGCGCGTGGCAGAGGTCGCGGCGGAGACGGTTCCGGCGGTCCATCGAACCGCTTATACGCATTAGCCGTAGACGATGACCGGGAGGCATTACCGGATACGGGTACATGAACCCTTGCTAGAATTTTTTTTTTTTTTTTTATATATGTGTGTGCGTGATATGGTAATCCGGTATTTATAAAACAGCGGTGATTAAAGTGTGTCTATTGTTATTACGGACCGAGTCTAGGATGGAAAATGGTAATATTCGTGAGTGACAGTGAATAGGTAAAAATCGAGAGAAGGGCAAAACGGTAATTATGCTACGAACGTGTCCGGAAACCTGTCAAGACCGTATTTTACTCCAAATTACGTGATAAGGGCCCTATTGTGAGCTGAACGCGATTATACTTACGTTAGAGCATCGTATACCATCGAGGTTTTGAAGTTAAGCGTGCTAGGGCGAGGGAAATTTTAAGAAGGGTGACCCCCCCTGGGAAGTTTCTGGAAGTTTCACAACTTGAGTCATAAGAAGCTATGGAAAGCTAGAGTAGTCTAAAGGGATCTAGAATATCCTGAGCAGGCAAAAATTTGGAAAGGTCACATAGTCCGGAGAGAAATAGACCGGGTAAAGGAAAAGGAAGTGCGTCCCAGCATCGGAGTGGGGTCAGTTTGAGTAGTGGTCAGGGGGGGATCTTTTGTGAGTAAGGTGCTGACAGTTATATATATGTGTATAGGTATAGGTTAGTGAGTAATACCCTGTGCATGACCATACTAATGGGAGTACGGATTCCGACAACCAATGCGACGATATAAGGGAGGCACTAATTGGATAAGACGACGAAGTTCAATCTAAAGAAGGGATTAATGATAAGCGGCAAGTGAGATCGTATATGGTGGCAGTAAAGGAAACCCCCCCCCCCCCCCCCCCCCCCCCCCGAGACCCCTATGCGACTCTATACGACAAATTGAACATTCGAGGACGAATGTTCTTAAGGGGGGGAGGATGTTATATCCCGTACTTTGAACAACGGGACAACTTGTGTAAATTATGAGAAGTTAGGGGCAAGGCTATCCCGAGAGACTTTCGATTGTTTAAAGGTTTAAATTGTGTATGATTTTAATGTCTCGGAAAGGTTAAGAAACACTTGGAGGAATTTTTCCATTTTTAGTAAGTGGACTATTTTGGGAAAGTTGAAAATTCAAAAAAAAAAAAAAAAAATTTGAGGCAAGGTGGCCGGCCACCTTATGGTGGGCCATGGCCACATGGAACATGTGTGAAATTATATATGATGACTTAGTCATCTTAGAAGCCATATGATACTTGGAGAATTTTCAAGAAACTTAGAGAAAAACTTAAGAAGCAAGAAAAAGGGGTCACGGCCAAGGAGGGAGGAAAAGGGAGACCAAGAATTAACCATAGAAAAATTCATTTCTTCATGCAAACCTACTGATTCAAGGGTGTTAAGTAACGTGGCGTTGTTATCTCGGAAGATAGTTCGCTAGTTTTCTCTAACGACCAACTTTGGTCAAGTGAAGAAGTGAAGAAGAAAGGTGAGTTTAATCTTCTTTTCTTGTGTTATAGATGATGTATGTGTGTTGTTGTATGCTAAAATGGAAGAAATTTATGATAGGAGAGAAGTTGGAAGTTGGCCGTGTATGGTGGTCTTGACTATGTGTATGTGTGTTGTAGTATAAGTCATGAATTGATGTTGGTTAGCATGTTTTATTTGTTGTGGAGTGAAGAAAAGAATGGAAATCATTTTTGTGTGTGTGATGGGGGTTGGCCGAATGGCCTCCTTTATGTGGTCTCGAATGAACAAATTGTCGTTGGCGGTTTCGTTGTCGTCATTACGGATGTTATAAGAAGAAATGCAAGTTTGATGACTTAGAATGATGTTGTATTGGTTATGGCATGATTTGGGAATGTATGTGGATTTTTATGTAATTTTTGCATTTATGAATATTGCTTTGTTAGTATGTGGATTAATGATGTAAATCATGAATTTGGAAGTAAAGAGTATAATTGATGTTGTTTTCGGGTTTGAGGGCCATTTCGGGTGCAATGGAATAACGTTTGGATTATTTGAAAAATTGTATGAATTGCTTAAAGTGTTCTTGTATACGATTTGAATGGCTTTGAGTTAATGCATGAATATGAAAGTGTTGATAATAGTTGGAAGTATGAAGTTGGAGTAGAAGTTGTGATATTATGTGGAAAGAAAGACTATATGTGTTATTATGTGTTTTATGGCGATTATTGGTGTTGTTGAGTTGATTGTGATGTTGGTTGGTTGTTGTTGTTGATATTTGAGCCGAGATGATTCTCGGGGATGTTATACATATAGGGGAAGCGCTGCCGAAATTTCGGTAGCCAAACGTGAACTTAAGATTGGAATGTTAATCCTCATGAATAGTAACTGGTAAAGGTGACCATTTACAGATTTTTGACGAAACGGGATTGGAGATAAAGCAAGCGTAAGACGTCCGCAAGGTATGTAAGGCTTACCCCTTCTTTCTTTGGCATGTCGTAGACGTGTAGGCTTGATTTCGCGCCTCGGGGGCTTTCCTAATTCTAGAAATCCGAGATTGAAAATGGTTACTATTCACTCAGTAGGATTGAAGTAAATGCTTGTGTATAGTCGAAAGAATTGTCTGAACGCCTAGAACTTGCATGAATAGGATCCGATTACCCTAAGACCCTCATAAGTAATGTCATGAAGCGTATTATACGTAAATTTTGTATGCCGCCACATTTGACCCGAGGTGGGGCCACGCGTCCCGAGATTTTTGTATGAGGCCTTTGTTTGGCATAATTTCGCGAAACTTAAAGAAAGCTTTTGGCTATTGCCTTAATTACTACACGATGGTTGTTTTGATTGTTCCCTTGAGTTGTACGATATGTTTTGATACGTAAAATGATCGCGGAAGTTCATAACTTTTACTTATTAATTCTGGTCAACCTGAAATCTGTTTGTGCACTTTAACATGACGGGGAATATAGTTCGTCCTTGAGTTTGGAAAAGAATCTGGTTATTTACTTGTTATATGCATATGACCTCTCACTACTCTGCTCGTGCATACTGTCGTTATGTCTTCCACCGAGTCCCGGGCCGGGTATGTATTCGTGCACAGACTATTGCGTTGTTCACCGAGTCCCTCACCAGAGGGCCGGGTACGCTATTTATACATATACGGTTTACTTACCGAGTCCCTCACTGGAGGGCCGGGTACGGCATATGCATATGATTATATGATTACCATACATGATGTTTATACGATTTATTTACCGAGTCCCTTGCTGGAGGGCCGGGTACGTTATATGTGCATACTGATTTGATGATATGATGTGGGTATACATGATACATGTTTCTCAGGTGAGTTCTAGTTTTCCTGACCCTATGCTTAATTCGATATAGTCTAGATTGGTTACGGTTCTATTTACTGTGTTTACTGCTTTACATACTCAGTACCTATTTCGTACTGACCCCCTTTCTTCGGGGGCTGCGTTCATGCCGCGCAGGTGCAGATATACGTTCGGGTGAGCCGCCGACTTAGGGTCCTGTTCGGCTATTTTGGGAGAGCTCCCTTGTCGGAGCCCGATTTTGGTACGATCTTTTGCTACGTTCATGTATATTTGTTCGAGGTACGGCGGGGCCCCGTCCCGTCATATATATTCGTATGTTCTGTTTTGTGTATAGAGGCCTGTAGACATAAAACGTGGGTTATGGTTCCGTCTGTACAGTAAGTGTATGTGATATCTATTTGGGGCGGTTTATCCACCGCGGCAGCCTTGTCGGCTCGCCTATATCTGTGTATATGAATATGTTGGTATTTTCTGAGTACAGGTTGATTTTGGTTAGTAGGAAAAACAGAGGAGACTCTGTCCGGATTGTTCTAAAATCTCTGAGTTATTACCTTATTGATTTTCTTGTTAACGAATGCGATTGTTCTAAAATCTGACGAGTTATTGACCTTATTGTATATTTATCTTGTTAACGAATGCGATACGGTGATAAAAATTGTATATGTGGGCAGTTGGGCTTGTTCTTGTTTAACCCGTATATTTGAGAAGAATACACCTTTTGCATAAACTGCCCCTCCCTATTTGTTTAAAATTATGGGCCTAGCCCAATTCTCTTGTAATTTAATCTTTGGCATTGTAATTTAATTTATGTCTTTAAGTCAAATACTAATGCAAGATATGCCCATTTTATTTGCAAAACCCAAATCCGTTGGCGGGCCCCAACGAGGGCCACTGTCACGACCCAACCGGAGGGCCGCGACGAGCACCTGGTGCTATCCCACCCGGGCACCCCTTAACATACTTTCACATCACATCTAGGTGAGCCACATAGTTAAATCATGCTTTTCATTCATCATCACCCTAATATCATTGGGCGACAATTTACTTATATCACCAATAAACATCTATGCCCATATAATTGTACATAAGCCGACAAGGCTAACAAACAATGTCCCAAAATATAGGCCGACAAGGCCAAACATATCTAACCATATACACAATGTCTACGAGCCTCTAAGAAGAATACGTCATATCATACCATATGGGCGGGACACGACCCCGCCATGCCCATGAATATGTACACAAAAGAATCTATACCAAAAGCTGTAGCTCCGAATGAAGTGGAGCTCGGCTATGTAGTCCCTGAGAATATAGCTATGGATTAAGTCTGTCTCCCTGGCCACCTGCGGGCATGACGCAAGTCATTCGTAAAACAAAAGGACGCCGCATGCGAAGAATGTACTGAGTATGTAACGCATGATCAATATCAATATGAAAGCATAATAGACAACATATGAAATAACATAGGATGGGAGACAATAGCATCATCATCATAGCACTTACTTGCTTTCCATAGGGACGTTCCATTTCTATTGCGTATTCGTGTACATATATCCATATCCGTACTCATTTGCCTTTCGTATCCATTTTCATCTTCGTATTCATATTTCCATTCATACTCATATTCATATCATATACGTGTCATTTACATATCATAGATATAGCCCTTACATGGCATTTACATATACGTAGCATAATCGTACTCACATTGATGTCATATACATAGCATTTATATAGCATACCCGATTACGAAGGTTCGGTGTTTCACATACACTGCCCTACCGAGGCTCGGGTCATACCCGGCCCTACCAAGGCTCAAAGGTTATCCGTACCCAACTGTAGTGGTGCGCGCATCATCATATATAGATATATACATACTCACTATATTCTACCCGGCCATATAAGCTCGGGGTTTCATAATAGCCACACATGGACACATATACATATAAGCTCATAAATATCTTTAGCCTTTTTACTATCGTCATTCATTACATTCTATCCTTAGAGGATTACTCATCGTATAAGCAGTACAACCGTATCATATCGAGAATCGTAAGCTTAGTAGCTTTTAGAGATAGGATCATTGGAGAACATCGTAGGCTCATAGAAGGATAGATATTTGGTCAAAGAACCATGCCTTATGAAAGAAGGGTTAGCCTTACATACCTTTCCGCTCAACTATTCTATCACTTGAACGTGCTTCTTCAAGGCTCACGTTATACCTTCATTAGAGTTCATACTAACATTAGATAATCGATAACTTAGCATACATGACTAAATCTAGAGAAAATCGGACAACATCTCCTTTATTTGTACAAATTCCTCCATATCATGTATCAACTCCCAAACATCAATAATAACATTCACAATATCAACACAATAGCCTTTATTCAACTACATTATCCTTACTTCTCAATTCATCCATATTCATGATCATATCACACAAATTTCGTTCATTCATCTTCAAGGTCTATTCCATGTTCTCAATATCATTTATAACATGATTATATTCATAATGTATCAAGAATCATAACTCATTCCAAACATCTATTCAAAAGTGACACTATTCCCACATTCATGACCCATTTCTATATTCTTTTGCAATCCAAGTGTTTCAACAGTAAAATACCTTAAATAATATGGAGATGTCATAAAACTTACCTTAGAAGGTGTAGGATTGAACCTTGGGTGCAAATACCTCACTTGAGCAAAACCCTAGTTTTTTATTCACTTGGATTCCTTGTTTTTTATGAACTTTAATGGGTTTTCTTACTTTGGATTCACTTGGTTTGATGAAAACAACCTTTGATTTCCCTTGGATTCTTGTTCATGAAATGTATGTGATGTCTTAGAGACTTTAGAGAGAAGTAGGGAAGTGTTGGAATGAAAATAATGAAGTTGGGATCACCTTTAAAGACTTTGAATATTTCAGCCCGTCGGGAGTTCCACGGACTCTTCCACGGTCCGTGGAACATGGTGTGGTCCATGGTTCCGTCGTCAGTTCACTACCAGCCAGCCATCCATCTTCCGGCGCTTCCACGGACCCTTCCACGATCATCTGTAAGGTTTCACGGTCCGTGGAAGTGGCCGTGAAACCCACAGCTTCTCCGAAGTTGTTCCCGTCATCTCATTTGATCTCCAATCCTTATGGAACCTTCTTAACACTTGTTTATCACTTCATTAACAATCTAAGGGGCATTATAACTCTTTCCCATAACATCATTAAGTTGTCATCAACTTGCTACTCATAATTCTCGTCTGATACTTATCATATATCTTGCCTTCTCTTGGCAACTTTCTCGTCTAACATCGAATGTCTTTGAAATCTTACTTAAGGTCATCAAATGCTATTTCTTACTTATTGAAATACCATACTCTTCGTGCACTTCGTTAGTCTACTCACTGTGCATCAACGGAAAATTTTTCGAGGTATAACAGCCACCAATTTTCCTAGATCGAGTCAACCTCAAATACGGACAGGCAATGCATATGGAGCATACGTTGGACTTAAAATTACATTTCTACTTCTTCGCTTGGTCTTGGTTGGCCCAAGTCCCTCCAACTTTATATTAGTGCCTTTAAATTATGATTATATGAGCTTTAAATTTCATATTGGAACCCATATGATTAAACTGTACATTAAGGTCGCCTAAAATGATTTTCATTAGCTAATTAACCTAAGTGTGGTATAAAATTTAAACTGGATCATTTTGGACTATCAGAGGACTAAATATGCCTGATTTTGAAAAACCTGTGGACTTAAATTGACATTTCTGGAACTTCTGTGGCTGACTGATGCGGACTGTTTTGGAACTTTTTTGATTGATTAAATAAAATTGAGACTTGTGTAAAATTTATATAATTTTTTTTTTAAATAAATAAATTAAAACTTGTATAAAATTGAAGTTTATATACGAATACTATAGTATGCCAAAACTATTTTATAAAACTATTTTCAAAACACTCTCTTTTTTCAAAACCTTTTTAGGTTGACTTACGTAGAGTCCTACCTAGGTTAAGAGCCTTCGGGTATTAGCCTAGGTGTTCAAGTCCTACACCCATGCTCAATTTTGTGCAAAATTATACTTCGACGATTTCTTAAAAGATCTATTTTTGCATGTAAATGACATTCTCGTATTGTAAAAATATAGACTTAAGCAATTTCTGTCAAAAATAATTTATAATCATAAACATACTATTAGAACCTATAGGTAAATCGCAATTTAGCGGATCCTTAATACTGGGGTGCCTAACACTTTCCCGGGGGATCACCAGACCCTTACCCAGACTTTGGTAGATTAGGTTTCTTTTAGGATAGTCGTAAAATAACTATTTTAAACGAACCCTTTTCGAACTGATTTTCCTAATTTCCTAAAAATTAGGTGGCGACTCTAAAATGTATCCTTTAGAGCACCATTATGTAGTTGATGGGTTTTTTTGACTTTCCCGGTACGATTCACAACCGTATTTCCCCGGGACACCTCCCTCTTTTTATGAGGTATGTGCGAGCCGGTTGAACTTAGAATTCCCAACGCCCGCTACAGTCACCCTTTGAAATAAGTATCCTATTCCCTACATTGATAACTTGTTCGACCAGCATCAGGGTGCTTCTGTGTTCTCCATGATTGATTTGAGGTCAGCCTATCACCAGCTGAAGATTTGGGTTGAGGTTATTCTGAAGACGGCCTTAAGGACTGGTTATGGTTATTATGAGTTCCTTGCTATGTCATTTGAGCTTGCGAATACCCTGACACCTTTCATGGATTTGATGAATGGAATTTGTAAGCCATACCTAGATTCCTTCATCATACTCTTAATTGATGATATTTTAGTGTACTCGAAGAGCAACTAGGAGCATGAGCATCATTTGAGTATTTTTCTTGGTTTGTTGAAGGAAAAGGAGCTTTATGCTAAGTTTTCTAAGTGCAAGTTTGGTCTTGATTCTGTGGGGTTCTCGGGCCACGTGGTGTTAAAGGAAGGGATTAAGGTTGTTCCCAAGAAGATTGAGGCTGTTAGGGATTTGGCGAGGCCCACTTCAGTGATTGAGATTCGTAGCTTTGTGTGTTTGGATAGTTACTACCATCGGCTTGTGAAAGGGTTTGCTTCGGTTGCTTCTCACTTGACTCGATTGACTCAAAAAGAGGTACCTTTCCAGTGGTCCAATGCTTGTAAAAAGAGCTTCCAAAAGCTGAAGACCTTGTTGACTACAACCCTGATTTTGGCATTACCCCTGCAGTGTAAGGATTTCTTCGTATATTATGTTGCGCCGCGTGTTGGTTTGGGTGCCGTGTTGATGCAAGAGGGAAAGGTTATTGCTTATGCTTCTAGGCAGTTGAAGATTCATGAGAAGAACTACCCTACTCATGATTTAAAGTTGGAAGCGGTAGTCTTCACTTTGATGATTTGGAGGCATTATCTATATGGGGGCCATTGTGACGTATTCACCGATCACCACAGTCTACAGCATGTTATCAATCAGAGGGATCTCAATTCTAGACAACATAGATGAATGGAGCTAATTAAGGATTATGGTATCACCATAAGGATTATGGTATCACCATCCAATACCATCCGGGCTAAGCTAATGTGGTAGCTAATGCATTGAGCCAGGAGGCTGTGAGTATGGGCAGTTTAGCTAGGTTGATTGCTTCAAAGCATCCTTTAGCCATGGAGATTCAGAATCTAGCTAACATCCTTGTGCGACTTGATATTTCATGTTCTGTTCGGGTTTTAGCATGTGTTGAGGCAAGGTCATCTCTCTTGGAGCAAATCAGGGCACAACAGTTAGATGAGACTAAGTCATGTAAGATTCATAACAAGGTGTTGAGTGGTGAGGACAAGGAGGCCGTGCTTGATGATTAGAGGGTCTTGAGGATCAAGGGACGCGTGTGTGTTCCTCGTGTGGGTGGTCTGATTCGTTTGATATTAGAAAAGGCTCATAGTTCCAGGTATTTTATTCATCCGGGTGCGACCAAGATGTATCATTATTTGAGATGACATTACTGGTAGGGAAGGATGAAGAGACATATTCCAGATTTTATTGCTCAGTGTTTCAATTGCCAGCAAGTGAAGTATGAGCACCAGAGACCTGACAATGTGCTTCAGAGGATGCCCATTCCCGAGTGCAAGTGAGAGAGGATAGGCATGGATTTTGTTGTGGGTCTTTCGAAGACCTTAGGCAAGTATGATTCAGTTTGGGTCATTGTGGATAGGTTGAATAAGTCTGCATATTCCATCCCAGTTTAGGTTACTTATAATGCAAAGAAGTTGGCCAGGATTTACATTTGAGAGATAGTGTGATTGCACGGGGTTCCTATTTCCATTATTTCAGAATGAGATATGCAGTTTACCTCCCATTTATAGGAGACTTTACAGAGTGTGTTGGGTACTCAGTTAGATCTTAGCATCGCGTTTCATCCACAGACTAGTGGTCAGTCTGAGTCTGAGAGGACTATTCAAGTGCTTGAGGTTATCTTTGAGGGCTTCTGTTATTGATTTTGGCTGTCATTGGGACCAATTCTGACCGTTGGTAGAGTTTGCGTACAACAATAGCTACCATTCAAGGCTTTATATGGTAGGAGATGTCGTTCTCCGATTGGGTTGTTTGATGCTTTTGAGGTGATACCATGGGGTATAGATTTGCTGAGGAGTCCTTAGACAAGGCGAAGCTGATTTAGGAAAAGCTTCTGGCAGTTCAAAGTAGATAAAAGGTTTATGCGGACCGAAAGGTTCGAGACCTAGAGTTTATGGAGGGTAAGCAGGTTCTTCTGATGATTTCACCCATGAAGGGTGTTATGCGATTCTGGAAGAAGGGCAAGTTGAGCTCGAGGTATATTAGTTCATTTGAGATCCTTCGTCGTGTTGGTGCAGTGGAATATGAGTTAGCTTTGCCACCAGGCCTGTCAGGTGTTCATTCGGTATTTCATGTGTCCATGTTGAAGAGGCACCATTCAGACGGTTCTTATATCATTCATTGGCACTCCGTGTTGCTTGATGAGAATCTGTCTTATGAGGAAGAGACTATAGCGATCTTGGATATGCAAGTGAGAAAGTTGAGATCATCCCTGTTGTGGAGGCCACATGGGAGACCGAGTCTGATATGCTTACCAGATATCCCCAGTTGTTTACCAACTCAAGTACTTTTCCCTGTTCCTTTCCCTTGTCGTTCGAGGACGAACGATTGTTTAATTGGTATCTGATGTAACGACCCGTTAGGTGGTTATTGTACTTTTGACCCATTACCCCCGTTGACCTTTCCCTTAGCCCTGTTAGTAAGATTTTTTACTCAAGGGGATGGCTGGCACAGTTCTCGAGGTAATCGATGAGTTTTATGATGACTTGTGAGAAATGGAACCTTAAAGTGAAAGACGGTTGACCGATAATTGACTTTTGGGTAGACAAACTCTTTTCAGAAATCCATCAATTTCGTGAGCTTCAGAAGGTTGATTATGACTTGGTGGGATGTTCATTTCGATTCTTGAGGCACTCGGAAGCGGTTTGGGTTATTAGTTGGAAAGTTGGTTTTTGGCCATTGGGTGTTGACCCGGTAAAATAAACCTCCGATGAAAATTTTGAACCACGAGTAAGTCGGTAGTGTGTTTTTATGTGTGTATACATGTCTGGTTTGCATCAAGGAGGTCTTGAGTGATAGTCGGGATTTGGAAAGGACTTGGTGAAATACAAGGAAAACTCTGGTGTCTGGTGTCTCACCCCAACGAGGACGGTAGCGAAAGTTTTCCGCTGCTGCTGAAAACTCTGTTACAGAATCATTAAATGCTAAGTTAAACCTTTCGTTTCCCATTCCCAAAAATTATTTCTCCTAAGTGTCTCAAAGGCTATTTGAAGTGTTTCTGGGTGGATTCTTCTTGGGGTAAGTCTCTCTAACCTTGTTATCCATTATTTATCTTCACTAAGCTTGAATCAATGGTAGGAATCTAAAAAACTAGTAGAAGAAGATGTGTCTTAACCTTTATTTTGTTATTTGAAATCTAGGCTTGAAATGTGAGATTAATTGATGGGTTTGACTAATCTAAGCATGGAATTTCATTAATTAGTAACCAATAGACTTGAATCTTTCATTCTAGTTGAGAAATTGAATATAGAAAAGTTAAGGTTTATGCCTAAATTGGGGTTTTTACTTTGAATGATGAAATTGACCAATACTTGAGCTAAATTAGTAATTAGAGAGTAAAATTGGACTTCTAGAGTGTTGGATTACCTATTCCATCTTTGAAATACCCGTTTTAACTTTGTGGGCCCGATTTCGCTCTTTTCCTTAGTAGTTTTTTATTCGAATGAATGTATAGCAATATAGGTATCGTTGTTTCCCGTTTCTTACATAGAATTCAATAATGGCTACTTTGAATATTCAGAGGCTCTTCAGAAGGGCAAAGCTTATACCTTATTGTTTGTGGCACCAGCTCGATAACAAGGTAGGCTACGGCTTACCTTTCTGGTTAGACTCCAGTTAGCGAAGCATATGTAGAGTTAGTTATTGACAGAGAAAGCATGTTACACCTTCGGGTATGAAGTTAGGATGGAATCCTTATGTTGGTATTGTTATTGATTTGTGGGCTTATCGCCTCTTGTTGTGCATTAGCTTGTTGCCACATGTGTGGTATTGTACTTGTTACTTAGTTGCTATATTATGGGTGTGATACGGTTGCCTCTCACTTATGTTGTCATTATCTTTGATAAAGGAAATAACTTGATTCGATATTGATATTGTGATATGTGTCCATGTAGAGGCACGATTGGGATTTGATGTGATTACATTTGATCTTGATATTATGCATTGCATTCATTCTCATTTCCATGATACATTGATATGATCTGTGATTGGTACTGTTGATGATAAATGAGAAGGAAACATCTGAGATTTTGGACAGATTTGATATAGTAGCCATCTCTGGACTGTGTGCAGAATGACTAGTGATGTGGAACCATCTCTGCATAGTGTGCGCAGTGGTTGGTGTTGTGGAAGTCATCTCTGGGCTGTGTGAGGAGTGACTAGTAAATGGACTACGCGGGTCCCCTATAGGTCATGATTACTAGGACGTGGAGGTTATCCGTTCGTAGCATGGGTGTATGACGACAGTCATTATTCCAGTGCATATTATTGCATCACATATACACCCATTACTTCATTCATATATTACATTGATTCTGCCTTGGTATTCTTACTACTGTGCTATTTGTTCTTGGACTGTGTTGTGATTGTACTTGACAGCGAGCATGAATATCTTAAGTTCCTTGCTTTTATATATGTTATCTAACTATTCTCAACCTATGATACCTACCAGTACATGGTGTTTGTACTGATACTACCTTGCTGTACTTTTTTTCTGAGTGTAGAGTTCGTGACGGCTCTACTTCTACCCCTCGAGAGTTATCCCGAGGCCAGGCTTACGAGTGTCCAGGGTGAGCATCTGATGAGCCTACTGCCCGGAGACTCCTCTACCTTATGTCTTTAATTATTCCCATTCTGAGACCGATATTTATTTCCAGACTTATATATCTAGACAATTGTATTTAGATGCTCTTGTATTATTCAGACGTATCTGGGGGTTGTCTATTTAGATTCCACATTGCTATCTATCTATGATTTTTGACTTCTATTGCTTCTCATTCATTGTTTACATTTTTTGGATGAATGACTAAGGGACGGGTTCGCCTACCAGGTGGGAAAGGGTGGGTGCCCGCGGGATCCGTGATTTGGGTTGTGATAAATGAGCACTAGAAAAGATGAATCACTGATTGAAAACAAAACTTTTATGCAACTTTTGAAATTTAGTCATACAAAAGAACGTAAGAACCATAATTCGACTACTTTAAGAATACGAATATCAAGAGACAATTAAGAATCATAGACATGCTCGGATCACTAGGGTAGAGTTACCTCGAGAATCGTGTCACAACTTATTTACTCTAAGACATGCCAAAAGAAAGAAAGAGTAGCTTTACATACCTTAGCCGCTTCCTAAGCTAATCCAAACTTACGTCTCGACTTCTCACGATCTACAATAATGTCATTAAGTATCAACCATTAGCCATAACACTTAAGAATCCAATTCCAAAATTAACACTTTGTCTGCAAAAATTTCGGGCAAAAAGATTTCCCTATAACTTCAATATCCCCGAGAATTCAACTCGGCCAAATCAACAACAACCAAACCAACAACAATACTAACAATATCCATAAGTGATTCAAAACGCATTCTAACATTAATAATTCCTCTCTACACAATTCGACAACATTTCATTTATATTCAAACAAACTACATACGATCAATTCAATACCAATGCTCACATATTTGATTACTAATCCGCAACCATTCACACATGATATAAGAACATTCCAAGCAATCCATACAATATTCAAGACAACCCAAACCATAGGCCATTCCACCCGAAATCTTCCAACTACATTAGGAACATGAATGACACATTTTCTCCTTCCGAATTCATAAACTATATCAACAATTCCATACGTTAGCAACATCATTTTCATCAATTCAAGCAATTATATTAAAATCACATTATGTTCTAAATCAGCCCACAACAATTGCGACTTCCATTTGAGTCATCAAACTTTCATTTTTACCTCATATTCCATAACAACAAGAAGAAGCAAAATACCAAGTAATGTCAATTCATCCTTACTACACAATTGGTGCATACATACGGCCACCACTTTCCAACACCATAACTTCATGAATTCCATTCATTTCAACACTTTACCACACACAACCATCTCTAACACATTAAAATAAGGATTAAGTCTTACCTTTTCCAATCCACCCTTCCACAGCTAGAAGTGGTCATGGCAACAACGAATGATTTTCTTGTTCCAACAACTACTCCACGTTGACGAGGGCCTTCCAATTAGTAGAGAGACAAGGAGAAAATAATTTGTTGATCATGATTTTCCATGGACCATTTTCGGCCAAGCTCTTGGCCGAATGGTTTCTCTCCTTTCTCTCCAAGTTTTCTTGATTTTTCTAGAGTTGTAAAATGATGGTTGTGTCTTATTTGGTCTTCATATATATATATATATATATATATATATATATATATATATATATATATATATATATTGTGGCACACATGGCCGGTCATGCTCCCCTATTTTTCCTCCAATCTTCTCCAATTTTCTAGAATTTTCTTTAAGTTATAAAAGATGAATTGTAGTCTTGCATGGTCATGAATTATACATATACACATACATGCCCCTACAAATATGAGATAAACACATGGCCCCCTTTTTGGCTTAAAACAATTGGCCAACATGTGAGTGGGGCCCACGGCCACCTTGGCCTTTTGGCCATTTCATGAAAATTTTGTTTCCTCTCTTAGCCCTTAATTTTTCCTTATTCCAATTTTGCCCTTAATACTCCATACCAATAAAAGGATGAATATGCAACTTATGCATTCCTAACAAAACCGAAAAAAAAACATAACCTTGTCCCTAACTTTCCGCCATTAACTTGGAATATCCAAATGTACAAAATGCGAGGTATAACATTGAGTTATCCGAATTGTATCTACGTTGCTAGATGAAAGAATTACGAATACTATATCGGAAATCGGATAAATTATTGTCGTTATCATGTGGGCTGTTTGGTGGTTGTTATGAATTGTTTTATCGGCTGGAATATCGTGGGATTGGCTACAGTTATTGTTGTTGTGTTTGTTGTTATACTATGGGTATACGAAAATAAAGAAGTGTAAACAAGCATCGGTATAGGAATGTATATTAGGCTGTTTTGGAGGTGATTTAAGAATGGATTTGATTCTATTTAGGATATGTATTTGTTGATATTGTTATTGTTATTGTGATTGATATTTTGGCTAAATTGGAATCGTGAGGATTATTAAGTTTTTAAGGAAGATGCTACCCGAATATCGTTAGATTTCTAAGTGATTAAGGATTTGTTTGAAAGAGTATCCTAATTTGATTATTGGCATATTTGGTATTGTTTGTAGATTGGTGAAGCCCGAGACCTAAGTTATGGTTAAATTCAGAAGCGACAAGGTATGTTAAGGCTATCCCTTCCTTCTTTTTTTGGCACGGTCTATATGAAACAAACAGATGACGAACGTATAAACTCCAAAGAAGTTTCTATTTTTAAATACTAGAATGGCTAATGTTCTTAATTTCCAGAAGCTATTTCATTATGTCCTGATACGTGTCTATGATTCCTGAAGTCCTATTTTGATATTATAATCCATAGTGACATTCGAGGGTGTTATGCTTCCAGGTTATTCAAAGAGTTCCAGAAATAATCTTATGAGTCTCACTTGCATTCATTTGCTCCTATATGTATGTTAAGGCTATCCCTTCCTTTTCTTTTTTTTTTGGCATGGTCTATATGAAACAAACAGACGACGAACGTATAAACTCCAAAGAAGCTCCTATTCTTAGAGATACTAGAATGGCTAATGTTCTTGATTTCCGAAGCTATTTCATTTCATTATGTCCTGATACGTGTCTATGATTCCTGAAGTCCTATTTTGATATAAGCCATAGTGACATTCGAGGGTGCTTCCAGGTTATTCAAAGAGTTCCAGAAATAATCTTATGAGTCTCGCTTGCATTCATTTGCTCCTATATGTATGTTAAGGCCATCCTTTCTTTCTTTATGTCATGAATTATATAAACTGAGCGAACAACGAACATATATGACTCCAAGGAACTCTAGTTCTCAATAGTGCTTGACATGATAGTTGTCTTTGATTCTCATGTGTTGGTTCATTCTAATTATTCTATTGAGTCTCAGATGATGATATAGTTTGTATATGGTTGCTCATGATATTCTACTCGTGCATGCTATTAATATATCATTCACCGAGTCCGGCGGGTATGTATTCATGCACAGTTTCATTGCATTGTTCACCGAGACCCTTACTAGAGGGCCGGGTACGGTATATATATGATTATTTACCGAGTCCCTCACTAGAGGACTGGGTACGGTATATATATGATTACTTCACCGAGTCCCTCACTAGAGGGCCGAGTACGGCATATATTTATATTTCACCGAGTCCCTTACTAAAGGGCCGGGTATGGCATATATTTACATTTTTAGTCATTGCCTTTGGGGCTATTCGTACTACAGGTGGTTTCTCATACATTCATTATGGCTTATGTCTCATTATTTATGATTACTGCTACCTTACATACTCGGTACATTGTTCGTACTGACGTCCCTTTGCACGGGAGAGTGTTCATGCCACAGTCCCGTTGTTTTGCGAGTAATAGTATTTAGCTAGGATGGTTGGTTATCAGCTGGGATTGGCAAACTCCATTTTCTTCCTGGAGCAGTGCCGAGTCTTATGGTTATCATGTGTGTGTACGGGTATGTCGGGGCCCTGTCCCGACTCATATGATTCAAGTGTTTACTCTTAGAGACTTTGCAGACAGTGTCCTGTGGTTACTATGTTAAGATGTCATGCATTGAGTAAAGCAACCATGTAGGCCAATATGTCAGTTTGACTTATTCGATTTTGATTAATTGAGTATTATTCGCAAATTTCTATGGTTTGACTGAAGTACTTTATTATATGTCTAGTTTCATTATGTGAATGACAGAGGGTTCGCTCAGCTCTAAGTAAGAGCTGGGTGCCCATCATGCCCTGATGAGATTGGGGTGTGACATGTTTCAGGTACGTTTTCTTTTCCCTAGGGTAAATTATACACTCAGATCATGGAACATATTAGACAACCTATTTTACCTACCCTAGTTATGTCTAACTATCTGAAAGAGTACACTGAGAGGAGAAAAAGTGAGTTCACTAAGAGGAGAAAAAGTGAGTCATGATGACAGCCTTGAAAAACACACCTTTCCCTGATGACCAAATAATTTTATCGACTGGAAAGATGAAGGGGGAAAGAAAATTGAGTGGAGCTCATAAACAGGGGGAATATGTGAAAAATCCCAAAACAGGGGATAGAATGAAGGAAACCAGTGGTACAACAACTTTTCAAGAAAATAAATTGGTTAATACCCTGAGCTCATCTAAACAGGATTCATCTGAGTTATTATGAAACGGGAGCTATGGAGTTAAAAGGGTTCATAGAGAAGTATGGAAGGTTGAAACACAGAAAGTACCCCTTACCATGAAGAAAAGAACTGCAATATGGATCTTGGTCCTCATGGGCAAAATCGGTGGAAAAATGGGTCTTTTTGAGGGAAAAAGGTGGATATAGATGAAGATATATCCAAGGGAAGGCAAAACAGACTCTGAAGAGATATCCTCCCAACTGAAGCCACCCCCTTACCTAGAACTCTGTTGGATTAGGACTCCAAATTGGTCACACTCACCTTGAAGTGATTAGTCTTTCCCTAAAACCTCTCCTTGTACAAATCTTAGAAGTCTAGTTCCACTGATCTGTTGTATATGGTTGTAACCAAGGGGCTAGAATTGTACTTGTTGACATCAATGAAAAGAAACTATTGCATATCATTCTAATTTGTGCCTAAATTTTATGACATGAATGTTTTCTTGACTAAAAGAAGTAAATATTCTTAGCTATGTATATGCGATAGCCCCAATGGCCATGCGTTGAATATTGAATAAATATTACTAACTGTAATCTGGGGATTAACTTTTTAATGATGCCAAAAGGGGGAAGATTGAAATGTGCTAACCAGATTTATGAATTATATCTTTGACATGATTAAATTTAAGTTCAAGTCAAAGCTGTGAATGTTTGGAACTGGTTGAAGAAAAACATTGATACATGGTACAATAAGCATAGAAAGATAAAGAGTTTGTCATCATCAAAAAGGGGAATTTGTTGGCATTAGCTAGACTAATGCTTATGTGAGTTTTGATGATTGAAAAAGGTTCATGATAAACAAAAGGTAAACAATGATTGATACCATGAAGTAGACAAACCAGGTCTAGATACATGTAAGAATGCACAAGAATGGTTGAACAAAGCTAGACATCAAGTTGAATGTAGTAGAAGTTCCAAACAAAGAGGAATGTCTGAATAAGCAAAAAATCCATTCACATGAATTAGGTTTATAAACATGTTCCATAATATACAAACAAGCAGACAAGCACAATCCAAAAGAAGAGAGAATGAGGTGAACTGGTCACAGAGTTGTTCAATGTGTAGCATGAATGAATCTATGAATATAATAACTGAACAAGGCATCAAAGGGCGAGAAGATAAAGAGAAAAGATGACTCAGTAAAAGAAGCAGTTCAATGAAGAAATAGAACAAGTATGCAGATATGTTCTACGTAGTTCAATGAAGAAATAGAACAAGTAGAGGAGGAATGATCACAGACATATCAATGAGTCATCAGATGTAGAGGAGGAATGATCACTGGTCATCAGGTGCAGTGGATGAATGAGCAGCTGTGAAGACATTGTATGAGGATCTTAATGTTATCAGAGAAGAGTTGACTAGTTGCAGACAAGAGCTATACAAATATATAAAACAGGTCTGACAACATGTTCCAGCTAATATCTCAGAAGCAGTTCAAAGGCAGATGTGTTATATCCCGTATTTTGTATGTCGGAATAATCCGAGTTAACTACGACAAGTTGGGGACAAGACTATTCCGGAATACGACGTTGAGACTTTTGACTATGATCTTGCGTTAAGACCTAAGTGTTTAGGATTTTGTGGCATGCAATATTAAGGAAAATTTGGGCTAAAAGTGCATTTTGGAAGACTTTTAATTCATGAAATTTAAGAGCATGTGGCCGGCCACATATAGTGTGGGCCATGGTGTTATAGCTCGTACTCTGCACGTTTGGATATTTCAAGGTCGTCGCGGAAAGTTAAGGGCGAGACCATCTTCAAAATTTTTTTTTAATGTGTAAGTAGGTTATGAAAAATGTTTATGGACAGTGGTAGTGTGAAAATATTAGGAGAGGCTAAGGGCGGAAAGAGAAATTTGCAAAATGGGTTATGAAAATAATGCGGAAGACTTGGGGCAAAATGGTAATATTGAGAAAAGTCGAGGGGCAAAATGGGAATTTCACATAAGGGTTCAAGAATATTCCTAAAAGGGCCCTAATGGCCATGTGACAAAAAAAAAAAAGAAAGAAAAGATGACAACAAAATAATAAGTCATCTTTTAGAAATAAAAGGAAAATGAGAGAATTCTCTAGAGAGGGGCATGTGCCCCTCACATGATTGGAGACATATATATATATACATGTGGTCTTCTAATTCAAGACAAAAAAAAAGATGAATAAGAAAACAAGAGAGAGCAAAGAGAGAGGGGTTCGGCCACCCTCCAAATTTTTACCCCTCAAAATCTTGATTCCAAAAATTGTTTTCTTGCTATATTCCTACTAATTCAAGGTCCCTCTACAACGTGGTGCAATTATTTCGGAAGATAACCCGTTGGTTTCGTCGTTTGGATGAATTGGTGAAGTGAAGAAACTTGAAAAGGAAGGTAAGAATTCACCCCTTCTATTTATGTTATGAAGGTTTGGTTGTGTTGTGGTATATGGAAATAAGTAGAAATTATGAGAATATGGAAGTTTGCATGGTGAATATGAATGTATGCATGTGTGCCGAATATGTGTAGTGTAATTATGTTGAGTTTTATGTTGTATTTTAGTTGTGCTTATGATGGAGTTTGTATTAGAAATGAAAGTTGAATAAAATGGGATGAAGTTGGAATTTTGCATCTTGGCCGTGTGGTGTAGGGCAATGGAATAGTAATGGATTTATTGTGTTTAACATGCTAATGGTGTTGTTGTGATCTTGACAATGTAAACGAAGCATATATGGTGTACGTTTGCATTGAAACGGAATGTAGGAACTTATGTCGTATTTTTATGATTTTATGACATTATGGGAATTAAGATGTTAAGGAACAATTTATAATGATTGGAGATGAATTTAGAAGATGGAAATATGTTATGAATACGTATGTTGAAGATTAGAAGATTTGGATAAATTATGACTTTGGTGGAAAGTTGTGTATTTTATATAATTTGTGTATATATTGTAAAATGGTATGAAATGCTTCCGAATGGCATTGTAACGATTCTAGTTAGTAATGAATGTGAATATGATGGTATTGATTTGGACACGTGAAGTCGGAATGGAAGTTATTGTATTATGTTGGAAAGGAGGCTAGTTGTGTAGTGTATTGTGTTTGTTGTGTTGTTGATGTTGTCGTTGGGTTGTTGTTGATTGTTTTGAGCCGAGTTTAATTCTCGGGGTGTCGTATTTATAGGGGAGGTGCTGCCGGAATTTTTATAGACAAGTATTGGTCAAGAATAGAATTCCTAAGTCTCATGAATAGTAATTGGTCAAAGTGACCATTTGCAGATTTTTGACGAAACGGGATTGAAGTTTTGGCAAGTGCAAAGGACAAGAAAGGTATGTAAAGCTTTTCATTTCCTTTTCATGGCACGACTTAGGTGTGTTAGCTTCGGATTTGGCCCTTGGAGTCGCTCCTATCTCTCGGAATCTACATCTAAAATTGAGCCTTTTTAATTCAACTAATTGAACCTAATTAGGTCACATTTGACTAGATTGATTTTAGACATCTAGAATTTGTACAAATCTAATCCGATCACTCTAAAACACTTACTAATGATATTATGAAGTTCAACGAACGTGATTTAAGTACGCCACCTCATTTGACCGAGGTGGGCCCACTATTTCCGATTTTACCCTTCTGTGGTTATGACTTGTCTTCAACGGCTTTAAAGGAAACGTTTTTACTACTCTTCTATTTACTACTTAAAAATCGTTTTAAATATTCCGTTAAGTCCTATGATGTGTTACGATACGTATCACGAATCCGAACGTTACGTCCCGACATAACCTACCGTGATGTCCGAAAGGTACGTACTATGCTTCCGTCCGATTTCATCACTTTGATTTGTCATTCGCTATGCCTCATTGAGTCTCTGGAAATATATATATGTTATTTTTATTGCATTAGTTTCTCACTACTCCACTCGTGGATGCCTCAATATTTCCCACACCGAGCCGGGCCGGGATATGTTCTCAAGCGTACTTCTCGCATTGTTCGCCGTGCTCCCGTGTGAGGGGGCGGGTATTATACGTACATGGGTTGTGGTGTATGATGTGCCATGTACGCCTATGCTGATATTTGATGATTATGCTTCATATGGCCATCTGATATGATATGCTCTGTTATGATTGTGGCGCCAGTGTCGGGGGCGACCATGTTCTGATTGCCGAGTCCCTAACGGGGCCGGTTTTGGCATATATTTTCTGCATGCATTACTTATGATTTCTGATACGCATTTTTGATTACTTATGCATCTCAGTTGCTTTCCGCACATTCCGTTCGATTTTAATTTTATTTATTACATTCTCCGCTTTACATATTCGGTACATTTTCCGTACCGACCCCCCCTTTCTTCGGGGGCCGCGTTTCGTGCCACGCGAGTACGGACATCCGATTTTGCCGATTCGCCGCCTAGGTTGTTTGCTCACCGGTTGAAGTGCTCCTTTGTCCGGGGCCCGTATTTTGGTATAAAATTTTCTCGTTGCATTTGTACATATTCATCTCGGGGTACGACGGGGCCCCGTCCCGTCATATGATTATGTTTGGTTTAGAAAGGTCCGTAGACATGTGGTGTGGGTTCGTATATGTTTCGTGAGATTTGCGTACGTTTAGGGTTTATCTATGTTTTGTGACGGCCTTATCGGCCTTCGTGCGGCATGCCCACATGTCCCCGTTAAACTAATATTTCGCTTATTTGTAATGTTTTGCTAATTTAGGTTAAGGTACGTATGAGTGTCCAACTAGGGCACGTGTCGCGGCCTACGGAGTTGGGTCGTGACAAAAGTGGTATCAGAGCGGTTAGGTCCTCGGAATGTCTACAGACCGTGTCTAGTAGAGTCTGTTTATGGTGTGAAGCGCGCCACATTTATAAACGGGAGGCTACGAGGCATCTAGGAATTGTTGACCTTCTTTCTGTCTTAGATCGTGCGATAGAGCCAAGTCATAGGAAATAAAATTCCTTACGTGAGCTTTGCATACGGCGGAAAATGGTAAGTGGTGACGGAAAAGGTCACACAGGTAAGTTCGAATATACTTGTTCCGTTACCTGAAACGAGAAGGTCCCGAATGGTTAGAGTGGGATACGAGGCCGTATATTTTGTACGGTATTATGGGCATTTGCGGCGTACGTATGTCGAGTAATAAGAATTTGCAAAGGTGACTACCGAAGCTTAAGAAGGGTAAAATAGTAATTGTACAAGAAAGGACGTGTTGTGAATATGCCTCGGGATCCGTAAGGCCTCGATTAGCCTCGTATTATGTAATAAAGGTCGTGTGTGGAAATGGACGTGATTATACCGACATTAAGGGACTAGAATCCGTCGAAGTTGCGAAGTTAAGCGTGCTCAGGAGGGGAGCAATTTTAGGATGGGTGACCCCCCTAGGAAGTAATTGAAAAATTTTGCGAACTTGGAATTTAAGGGGGTATATGAGCAGTTAGATAGACCTAAGAATAACTATAGTACACGGGATGAATTATGACAAGCTCCAGTTTAAGGAAATGATAGTAGGGTTGCGATAAGAATATGGATGGAAAAAGAGAGTCGTGACAGGTATGAACGTAGAAGTAAGACCGTAGTGGGAGGAATACAAGGAATAAGTGGAAATTTGGGGTGACCTAAAGGAAAAGGAAGTATGTGAAACGGTACGCACTCTTACAGAAGTCGCGCAGATTGGAGCAGATTAAATGGGGAAAAAGAAGAAAGCGCAATATCGCTTGAGGATTAAGTGAGTTCGAAAAGTGATTGGAAATGCTTGTAAGTAGAATGGTGATGAGTGCATATATATGTATGCGTAGGACTTTTCCCCGGTGATTACGTTGGTCGAAAGGCGAGTCCTAACGACAAAAGGCTGCAACTAACGGAAGGTATTACGACACGGAATGCAAGAGATGAAGTGAAAGATGAGAAACAAATGTTACGGACTGGACTGATCCCGATTGGGTTACAAATGGTGATCGGAAGAGTTCCAACATGACGATATTTGGAAAAGCAACTGAGCAAAGATATTGAGAGTAAGGAAATTGAAGTGTTGGAAGGAAATAAGGATAAGAAGTACGATCAAGTAAAGCCTTCGAGGGAGCTGACAGGTGAGGTAGGAAATCGGTGTGTAAGAATGAGGAAAGCAAGTTTGTAATCTAGCGAGAAGTAAAACGCGACAACGAAATTTCCGTAGGTCTCTAAGGTAGTAGTAAAAGTAGTCTGACCCTGAACGCGATTCCGTATGCCATATTTTTGCGCCTCTGATCTCGATGAAACTCTGCCTACTATACCCCGGTACTTCTGAATCTAATTATATTTCTATCTGATGTACCTCTGTACGTTCGATTTCGATCACAACTCGGTTTGATACATCTTTGTACCTCCGACTCGACCCGGATTTGTCCGATATGTACGTATTGCCTCGATTACGGAATCGTCCGACATACGCCCGCACGTCCGACCTCGACTATGAATCTGTACGGTATACGTGCCGGTCGACCACGCCAATATAGTTTGATACGATTATGGGATTCCTCAATATGCTTCTGTACGTCTGGCTCCAATTTGGAATTTGCTTAAGATAATCATCGGAGTATGATTCTGTCTGCCGTACTTTCGTGCTTCCGATTCCGGATATGACTCTGTCCGACGTCCGTTTGATCTTCGATTCGACAAAGATTCGGTTCGCCCTATATCCGATTTAAGACCCCGAGCAGCCCTAGTAAAGAGATGTCGAAGAATGACGAAGGAGTTGGAAAATGAAGACCCTTACAAGTGCTTCGATCAAGCCTAAGTACGTGTGCGGGAAGATAGACACCTCCCCGAGTATCCGAAGCCCTATAAGGTCGGTTGAACATTCGAGGACGAATGTTCTAAAGGGGGGGAGGATGTTATAGCCCGTACTCGCACGTTTGGATATTTCAAGGTCGTCGCGGAAAGTTAAGGGCGAGACCATCTTCAAATTTTTTTTTTTAATGTGTAAGTAGGTTATGAAAAATGTTTATGGACGGTGGTAGTGTGAAAATATTAGGAGAGGCTAAGGGCGGAAAGAGAAATTTGCAAAATGGGTTATGAAAATAATGCGGAAGACTTGGGGCAAAATGGTAATATTGAGAAAAGTCGAGGGGCAAAATGGGAATTTCACATAAGGGTTCAAGAATATTCCTAAAAGGGCCCTAATGGCCATGTGACAAAAAAGAGAAAGAAAAGATGACAACAAAATAATAAGTCATCTTTTAGAAATAAAAGGAAAATGAGAGAATTCTCTAGAGAGGGGCATGTGCCCCTCACATGATTGGAGACATATATATATACATGTGGTCTTCTAATTCAAGACAAAAAAAAAAGATGAATAAGAAAACAAGAGAGAGCAAAGAGAGAGGGGTTCGGCCACCCTCCAAATTTTTACCCCTCAAAATCTTGATTCCAAAAATTGTTTTCTTGCTATATTCCTACTAATTCAAGGTCCCTCTACAACGTGGTGCAATTATTTCGGAAGATAACCCGTTGGTTTCGTCGTTTGGATGAATTGGTGAAGTGAAGAAACTTGAAAAGGAAGGTAAGAATTCACCCCTTCTATTTATGTTATGAAGGTTTGGTTGTGTTGTGGTATATGGAAATAAGTAGAAATTATGAGAATATGGAAGTTTGCATGGTGAATATGAATGTATGCATGTGGCCGAATATGTGTAGTGTAATTATGTTGAGTTTTATGTTGTATTTTAGTTGTGCTTATGATGGAGTTTGTATTAGAAATGAAAGTTGAATAAAATGGGATGAAGTTGGAATTTTGCATCTTGGCCGTGTGGTGTAGGGCAATGGAATAGTAATGATTTATTGTGTTTAACATGCTAATGGTGTTGTTGTGATCTTGACAATGTGTGAAGCATATATGGTGTACGTTTGCATTGAAATGGAATGTAGGAACTTATGTCGTATTTTTATGATTTTATGACATTATGGGAATTAAGATGTTAAGGAACAATTTATAATGATTGGAGATGAATTTAGAAGATGGAAATATGTTATGAATACGTATGTTGAAGATTAGAAGATTTGGATAAATTATGACTTTGGTGGAAAGTTGTGTATTTTATATAATTTGTGTATATATTGTAAAATGGTATGAAATGCTTCCGAATGGCATTGTAACGATTCTAGTTAGTAATGAATGTGAATATGATGGTATTGATTTGGACACGTGAAGTCGGAATGGAAGTTATTGTATTATGTTGGAAAGTTGAGGCTAGTTGTGTAGTGTATTGTGTTTGTTGTGTTGTTGATGTTGTCGTTGGGTTGTTGTTGATTGTTTTGAGCCGAGTTTAATTCTCGGGGTGTCGTATTTATAGGGGAGGTGCTGCCGGAATTTTTATAGACAAGTATTGGTCAAGAATAGAATTCCTAAGTCTCATGAATAGTAATTGGTCAAAGTGACCATTTGCGGATTTTTGACGAAACGGGATTGAAGTTTTGGCAAGTGCAAAGGACAAGAAAGGTATGTAAAGCTTTTCATTTCCTTTTCATGGCACGACTTAGGTGTGTTAGCTTCGGATTTGGCCCTTGGAGTCGATCCTATCTCTCGGAATCTACATCTAAAATTGAGCCTTTTTCATTCAACGGAATTGAACCTAATTAGGTCACATTTGACTAGATTGATTTTAGACATCTAGAATTTGTACAAATCTAATCCGATCACTCTAAAACACTTACTAATGATATTATGAAGTTCAACGAACGTGATTTAAGTACGCCACCTCATTTGACCGAGGTGGGCCCACTATTTCCGATTTTACCCTTCTGTGGTTATGACTTGTCTTCCAACGGCTTTAAAGGAAACGTTTTTACTACTCTTCTATTTACTACTTAAAAATCGTTTTAAATATTCCGTTAAGTCCTATGATGTGTTCTGATCTGTATCACGAATCCGAACGTTCGTACGACATAACCTACCGTGATGTCCGAAAGGTACGTACTATGCTTCCGTCCGATTTCATCACTTTGATTTGTCATTCGCTATGCCTCGTCGAGTCTACGGAAATATATATATGTTATTTTTATTGCATTAGTTTCTCACTACTCCACTCGTGGATGCCTCAATATTTCCCACACTGAGCCCGGGCCAGGATATGTTCTCAAGCGTACTTCTCTGCATTGTTCGCCGTGCTCCGGTGTGAGGGGGGGTATTATACGTACATGGGTTGTGGTGTATGATGTGCCATGTACGCCTATTTGATATTTGATGATTATGCTTCATATGGCCATCGATATGATATGCTCGTTATGATTGTGGCGCCGGTGTCGGGGGCGACCACGTTCGATTGCCGAGTCCCTAACGGGGCCGGTTTTGGCATATATTTTACGCATGCATTACTTATGATTTCGATACGCATTTTTGATTACTTATGCATCTCGGTTGCTTTCGCACATTCCGTTCGATTTTAATTTTATTTATTACATTCTCCGCTTTACATATTCGGTACGAAAAACGTCGACCCCTTTCTTCGAAGTTGCGTTTCGTGCCACGCGAGTACATATCGATTTGCTTTGATTCGCCGCCTAGGTTGTTTGCTCAGCTGGTTGAAGTGCTCCTTTGTCCGGGGCCGTATTTTGGTATAAAATTTTCCCGTTGCATTTGTACATATTCATTACGGGGTACGACGGGGCCTGTCCCGTCATATGATTATGTTTGGTTACGTAGAGGTACGTAGACATGTGGTGTGGGTTATGTATATGTTTCGTGAGATTTGCGTACGTTTAGAGTTTATCTATGTTTTGTGACGGCCTTATCGGCCTTCGTGCGGCATGCCCACATGTCCCTGTTAAACTAATATTTCTGCTTATTTGTAATGTTTTGCTAATTTAGGTTAAGGTACGTATGAGTGTCCAACTAGGGAACGTTTCGCGGCCTACGGAGTTGGGTCGTGACAAAAGTGGTATCAGAGCGGTTAGGTCCTCGGAATGTCTACAGATCGTGTCTAGTAGAGTCCTGTTTATGGTGTGAAGCGCGCCACATTTATAAACAGGAGGCTACAGGGCATCTAGGAATTGTTGACCTTCTTTCTGTCTTAGATCGTGCGATAGAGCCAAGTCATAGGAAATAAAATTCCTTACGTGAGCTTTGCATACGGCGGAAAATGGTAAGTGGTGACGGAAAAGGTCACACAGGTAAGTTCTAATATACTTGTTCCGTTACACGAAACAAGAGGTCTGAATGGTTAGAGTGGGATACGAATTTGTATATTTTGTACGGTATTATGGGCATTGCGGCGTACAGATGTCGAGTAATAAGAATTTGCAAAGGTGACTACCGAAGCTCAAGAAGGGTAAAATAGTAATTGTACAAGAAAGGACGTGTTGTGAATATGCCTCGGGATCTGTAAGGCCTCGATTAGCCTCGTATTATGTAATAAAGGTCGTGTGTGGAAATGGACGTGATTATACCGACATTAAGGGACTAGAATGCGTCGAAGTTGCGAAGTTAAGCGTGCTCGGGGAGGGGAGCAATTTTAGGATGGGTGACCCCCACTGGGAAGTAATTGAAAAATTTTGCGAACTTGGAATTTAAGGGGGTATATGAGAAGTTAGATAGACCTAAGAATAACTATAGTACACGGGATGAATTATGACAAGCTCCGAGTTTAAGGAAATGATAGTAGGGTTGCGATAAGAATATGGATGGAAAAAGAGAGTCGTGACGGTATGAACGTAGAAGTAAGACCGTAGTGGGAAGAATACAAGAAATAAATGGAAATTTGGGGTGACTTAAAGGAAAAGGAAGCATGTGAAGCGGTACGCACTCTTACAAAAGTCGCGCAGACTGGAGCAGATTAAATGAGGAAAAAGAAGAAAGCGCAATATCGCTTGAGGATTAAGGTAAGTTCGGAAAGTGATTGGAAATGCTTGTAAGTAGAATGGTGATGAGTGCATATATATGTATGCGTAGGACTTTTCCCCTTGGTGATTACGTTGGTCGAAAGGCGAGTCCTAACGACAAAAGGCCGCAACTAACGGAAGGTATTACAACACGGAATGCAAGAGATGAAGTGAAAGATGAGAAACAAATGTTACGGATCGGGTGATCCCGATTGGGTTACAAATGGTGATCGGAAGAGTTCCAACATGACGATATTTGGAAAAGCAGGCGAGCAAAGATATTGAGAGTAAGGAAATTGAAGTGTTGGAAGGAAATAAGGATAAGAAGTACGATCAAGTAAAGCCTTCGAGGAGCGACACGGGTGAGGTAGGAAATCGGTGTGTAAGAATGAGGAAAGCAAGTTTGTAATCTAGCGAGAAGTAAAACGCGACAACGAAATTTCCGTAGGTCTCTAAGGTAGTAGTAAAAGTAGTCGACCCTCGAACGCGATTCCGTATGCCATATTTTTGCGCCTCGATCTCGATGAAACTCGCCTACTATACCCCGGTATACTTCGAATCTAATTATATTTCTATCGATGTACCTCGTACGTTCGATTACGATCACAACTCGGTTTGATACATCTTTGTACCCTCGACTCGGCCGGTTGTCGATATGCTTACCGCCCGATTACGGAATGTCGACATACGCGCCGCACGTCCGACCTCGACTATGAATGAATCCGCAGTATACGTGCCGGTACGCCTAATTCTGATTATGGGATTCCTCAATATGCTTCTGTACGTCTGGCTCCAATTTGGAATTTGCTTAAGATAATCATCGGAGTATGATTCTGTCTGCCGTACTTTCGTGCTTCCGATTCCGGATATGACTCTGTCCGACGTCCGTTTGATCTTCTGATTCTGACAAAGATTCGGTTCGCCCTATATCCGATTTAAGACCCCGAGCAGCCCTAGTAAAGAGATGTCGAAGAATGACGGAAGGAGTTGGAAAATGAAGACCCTTACAAGTGCTTCGATCAAGCCTAAGTACGTGTGCGGGAAGATAGACACCTCCGGAGTATCAGAAGCCCTATAAGGTCGATTGAACATTCGAGGACGAATGTTCTAAAAGGGAGGATGTTATAGCCCGTACTCGCACGTTTGGATATTTCAAGGTCGTCGCGGAAAGTTAAGGCGAGACCATCTTCAAATTTTTTTTTTAATGTGTAAGTAGGTTATGAAAAATGTTTATGGAGTGGTAGTGTGAAAATATTAGGAGAGGCTAAGGGCGGAAAGAGAAATTTGCAAAATGGGTTATGAAAATAATGCGGAAGACTTGGGGCAAAATGGTAATATTGAGAAAAGTCGAGGGGCAAAATGGGAATTTCACATAAGGGTTCAAGAATATTCCTAAAAGGGCCCTAATGGCCATGTGACAAAAAAAAAAAGAAAAAAAGAAAAGAAAAGATGACAACAAAATAATAAGTCATCTTTTAGAAATAAAAGGAAAATGAGAGAATTCTCTAGAGAGGGGCATGTGCCCCTCACATGATTGGAGACATATATATATACATGTGGTCTTCTAATTCAAGACAAAAAAAAAAGATGAATAAGAAAACAAGAGAGAGCAAAGAGAGAGGGTTCGGCCACCCTCCAAATTTTTACCCCTCAAAATCTTGATTCCAAAAATTGTTTTCTTGCTATATTCCTACTAATTCAAGGTCCCTCTACAACGTGGTGCAATTATTTCGGAAGATAACCCGTTGGTTTCGTCGTTTGGATGAATTGGTGAAGTGAAGAAACTTGAAAAGGAAGGTAAGAATTCACCCCTTCTATTTATGTTATGAAGGTTTGGTTGTGTTGTGGTATATGGAAATAAGTAGAAATTATGAGAATATGGAAGTTTGCATGGTGAATATGAATGTATGCATGTGGCCGAATATGTGTAGTGTAATTATGTTGAGTTTTATGTTGTATTTTAGTTGTGCTTATGATGGAGTTTGTATTAGAAATGAAAGTTGAATAAAATGGGATGAAGTTGGAATTTTGCATCTTGGCCGTGTGGTGTAGGGCAATGGAATAGTAATGGATTTATTGTGTTTAACATGCTAATGGTGTTGTTGTGATCTTGACAATGTAAACGAAGCATATATGGTGTACGTTTGCATTGAAACGGAATGTAGGAACTTATGTCGTATTTTTATGATTTTATGACATTATGGGAATTAAGATGTTAAGGAACAATTTATAATGATTGGAGATGAATTTAGAAGATGGAAATATGTTATGAATACGTATGTTGAAGATTAGAAGATTTGGATAAATTATGACTTTGGTGGAAAGTTGTGTATTTTATATAATTTGTGTATATATTGTAAAATGGTATGAAATGCTTCCGAATGGCATTGTAACGATTCTAGTTAGTAATGAATGTGAATATGATGGTATTGATTTGGACACGTGAAGTCGGAATGGAAGTTATTGTATTATGTTGGAAAGGAGGCTAGTTGTGTAGTGTATTGTGTTTGTTGTGTTGTTGATGTTGTCGTTGGGTTGTTGTTGATTGTTTTGAGCCGAGTTTAATTCTCGGGGTGTCGTATTTATAGGGGAGGTGCTGCCGGAATTTTTATAGACAAGTATTGGTCAAGAATAGAATTCTAAGTCTCATGAATAGTAATTGGTCAAAGTGACCATTTGCATTTTTGACGAAACGGGATTGAAGTTTTGGCAAGTGCAAAGGACAAGAAAGGTATGTAAAGCTTTTCATTTCCTTTTCATGGCACGACTTAGGTGTGTTAGCTTCGGATTTGGCCCTTGGAGTCGCTCCTATCTCTCGGAATCTACATCTAAAATTGAGCCTTTTTCATTCAACGGAATTGAACCTAATTAGGTCACATTTGACTAGATTGATTTTAGACATCTAGAATTTGTACAAATCTAATCCGATCACTCTAAAACACTTACTAATGATATTATGAAGTTCAACGAACGTGATTTAAGTACGCCACCTCATTTGACCGAGGTGGGCCCACTATTTCCGATTTTACCCTTTTCCGTGGTTATGACTTGTCTTCCAGCGCTTTAGGAAACGTTTTTACTACTCTTCTATTTACTACTTAAAAATCGTTTTAAATATTTCGTTAAGTCCTATGATGTGTTACGATCGTATCACGAATCCGAACGTTCTGTCCTGACATAACCTACCGTGATGTCCGAAAGGTACGTACTATGCTTCCGTCCGATTTCATCACTTTGATTTGTCATTCGCTATGCCTCATTGAGTCTCTGGAAATATATATATGTTATTTTTATTGCATTAGTTTCTCACTACTCCACTCGTGGATGCCTCAATATTTCCCACACCGAGCCGGGCAGGATATGTTCTCGCGTACTTCTCTGCATTGTTCGCCGTGCTCCGGTGTGAGGGGAGTATTATACGTACATGGGTTGTGGTGTATGATGTGCCATGTACGCCTATCCGATATTTGATGATTATGCTTCATATGGCCATCGATATGATATGCTTTGTTATGATTGTGGCGCCGTGTCGCCGGGGCGACCACGTTCGATTCTTAGGAGTCCCTAACGGGGCCGGTTTTGGCATATATTTTCTCGTGCATTACTTATGATTTCGATACGCATTTTTGATTACTTATGCATCTCGGTTGCTTTCCGTACATTCCGTTCGATTTTAATTTTATTTATTACATTCTCACTTTACATATTCGGTACATTTTTCCGTGCGACCCCGCTCTTCGGGGGCGCGTTTCGTGCCACGTAGTACGTTTTATACGATTTCTTTGATTCGCCGCCTAGGTTGTTTGCTCGGTGGTTGAAGTGCTCCTTTGTCGGGGCCCGTATTTTGGTATAAAATTTTTCGTTGCATTTGTACATATTCATCACTGGGTACGACGGGGCCCCGTCCCGTCATATGATTATGTTTGGTTCGCAGGAGAGGTCTGTAGACATGTGGTGTGGGTTCTGTATATGTTTCGTGAGATTTGCGTACGTTTAGGGTTTATCTATGTTTTGTGACGGCCTTATCGGCCTTCGTGCGGCATGCCCACATGTCCCTGTTAAACTAATATTTCTGCTTATTTGTAATGTTTTGCTAATTTAGGTTAAGGTACGTATGAGTGTCCAACTAGGGCACGTGTCGCGGCCTACGGAGTTGGGTCGTGACACATGGCCACATGGAAGTTTATTATATGAGACATTGGATGACTTATTAAGTCATATTCATCATCTTCCAACCCAAAAACCTCTACAAACTTGGAGAAAAAAAATTAAGGGGCCATTCGGCCATCCTCAACCGAAGAAGAACAAGGAGAGGTGATCATCCAAAAATTATTTTCTTCTATCTTCTCTACTAATTGAAGGGTCCTCTACGACGTGGGGTAGTCGTTGGAACAAACAAAACGTTCTATCTTGCAAAACAACCTCCTAGCCGAGTGGAAGAAGGTATGGTTCAATCTTCTCTTTTATATGATATGAATGGTTTGTGGATATTGTAGCATGTGGAAATGAATGAAAATCACGAAAACATAGATGTTGATGTTGAACCGTGAACATGGAAAGTTGTGTGTGTAGCCGAGTTCATGTAATGTTGTGTAGAAGTGATGGATTAACTCTACTTAGCATGTTGATTGTTGTAGTATGTTGAAATGGATGGGAAATCATGAAACTTGGTGTGTTAGGGGAGGGTGGCCGAATATGGCCTACTTTGTATGGCTAAGAACGAATTAATTCTAGTTAGTATTTTAGTTGTCGTCGTTGTGAATTTTATGATGAAAATGCAAGTTCAATGAATCAATTTGAAATTGTAATGGTTGTGGACTGATTTGGGAGTCAATGTAAATTTTATGGAAATTCTAGATTTAGGATAATGACATTGTTAACATATAGATTGTTCATGTAGTTTATTAGTTTTGGAAGAAGGAAATATGCTAGTGTTGTTCTCGGGTTTGGGGAGGATTTCGAGTGAAATGGAGTAGTGTTTGGATTGTTGAAAATATTGTATGAATTGCTTAAAGCGTCCTTGAATATTGTTTGAATGATTTCGGATTAGTAATTAAGCGTGTGAGTATTGGCGCTAGTTTGATTTTATGCTGTTGAATTGAATATAAGCGAATGTCGTCGCATTATGTGAAAGAAGGTTGTTGATGTTAAAATGCGTTTTGAATTAATGGTTGATGTTGTTAGAATGTTGATTGGTATTGTTGTTGATGAATTTGGCCGAGTTGAATTCTCGGGGTGTTGCATTTACTGGGAAATGCTGCCCAAATTTCTGTAGAATTAAGTGTTGGTTTGGGATTGAACTTTTAAGTGCCTTTACCTAATGTTTGGCATTTAATGGCGTATTGTAGATCTTGGGGAGTTCGCGACGTAATTTTGGATTATCTTAGAGAATAGACGAGGTATGTAAAGCTACTTTTTCTTTCTCTTGGCATGTCTTAGAGTAAATAAGCTATGACACGATTCTTGAGGTAACTCTACTCTGGTGATCCGAGCATGTCCATGATTCTTAGCTCTCTTGATATTCGTATTCTTAATGTAGTCGGATTATAGGTCTTATGTCTTTCGTATGACTATATTTTAAAAGTTGCATAAAAGTTTTGTCTTCAAAAGAATTTTGTTCTTAAACGAATCTGAAACTACGAACGTCCGTAACTTTCATAAAACGGCTCGGATCGCTTCGATATGTCCGTAGGAGGTTCGATAGCATATAATGACCTTAGCCTCCATAGGCGGGCCCGGATCGGTTTGATACTTGTCCGTGGGCCCGCAAGACGCTCCTTTGTATAGTTCTAACAATTTGTTAAAAGAACTTAAGATGGCTATCATTCTGACTCCCATATATGATTACTTATATATCTGTTTAGTCTGAAGTGAGAATACGTATACATATGATTTTGATACGTAACTATGATGGCTAAAGTTCTATTTTGATATGTTCCCGAGAAACATTCGGGAGAAACTGGATTTGACTATTGGGTTAGCTTTTAAATGAAGGTTCGTTTTGATTAATCTGTTGAATTGGTAATGATGATTATGTGTGTGTGACTTCTTACTACTCTGTTCGTGCGTATGATTATGATCTCTATTCACTGAGCCCCGGGCCAGGACATGTTTTCGTGCGCAGCTTTGCTATATTATTATTCACCGAGTCCCTCGATAGAGGGCCGGGACACGCTATGTATATGATGATATGATGATGACATGACTCTATTTACCGAGTCCCTCATTAGAGGGCCGGGACACGCTATCCACCGAGTCCCTCATTGAGGGCCGGACACGCTATCCACCGAGTCCCTCGTCAGAGGGCGGGACACGCTATTCACCGAGTCCCTCGCAGAGGGCGGGACACGTTATTCACCGAGTCCCCGCAGAGGGCCGGGACACGCTATATGGATATGTATATGATGATATGATCTTATCTACCGAGTCCCTCACTAGAGGGCCGGGACACGCTATATGTATACAGATGCGCAGAATGATTGTCTGATTATGTCACTAAGCCCATGATAGGTTGGATATAATATTGTTAGGCCTGGTTTGTGCTTAAGGGTAAGCAGGTCTGATATTCTGATTATTGCCCTCACTTCTGTACTTTTACTTCAGTTATGTTTCTGTTATTGTATTTCATGCTTTACATACTCAGTACATATTCCGTACTGACCCCCTTTCTTCGGGTCGCGTTTCATGCCCGCAGTACGGACGATCATTTTGGTGCGCCGCCGCTTAGGACTTCCATTCTCGTCGTTGGAGCGCTCCCTTGTTCAGGAGCCCGTATTTTGGTACAGACTTCTCTGTTATATATGTATATGCTTATCCAGGGGTACGGCGGGGCCCTGTCCCGTCATATGATTCTGTTATTACTCTTAGAGGACTGTAGACATGAATGTGGGTTGTGGGTAGCAATGTTTAGTGGTGTTCGCGTTCTGTATATTTTCGGGCTGTACATATGATATATGTATATATGTGTGTGCGATGTGGTGCCTTTATGTGCGAATAAGTTCTTATTATGTTGATTAAGATCTGATTATAGCCGATGGCGGGTACGAGTGCCCGGCTCGGGCACTAGTCACGGCCTACGGGGTTGGGTCGTGACAAAAGTGGTATCGCAGCGGTTCATCTCGAATGTCTACGCGCACCGTGTCTAGTAGTAGTCCCGTTTATCTGTGTGTCGTACACCACATCTATAAACAGGAGGCTACAGGACATTTAGGATACTACCCTTCTTCTCGATCTTAGATCGTGCGATAGAGCTGTGTTATCAGGATGATCCCCTTCTAATGAATTGTTATGTTTTCGCCGATGCCTCCGAGAAAGGCGACAACGCCCGTAAGGGCAAGTCCACAAAGGGCGGGAGACCAGCCGAGGCCGGGAGTTACTCGGGGCCCGTGCTGAGCCTGTACTTGAGGTCGTGCCCCCGACGGCTAGTTCTGCTACACCGCCGCATCGATGAACTTGGAGCGACCACATTGCGGAGCCGGGGGATGGCCCCACCCCTGAAGACACCGAGCCTCCGCTCCCCCCGTAGGGGCGGAGGATAGGGCCGTGCGAGATGCGATCCGTTGACCGAGGATTATGGCGGGACGTGCCCGGCAGTATGGTTTAGGGGGGGTGACTATGTAGAGACAGACATACGCGACGGAGGGCCCACTATTTCTTGACCTGTAATCCGCCAGAGTTCTTTGGGTCAAAGCCCGAGAAGGACCCTCAGGAGTTCATCAGACAGATACAGCGTACGTTGCGGTTGGTTAAGGCTTCCGAGGCTGAGTCTGTTGAGTTTGCGTCGTATCGGTTGTATGATGTAGCTTCTAACTGGTACGAGTCCTGGGAGTTATCTAGGGGCGTGGATGCTCCTCCAGCTGTATGGGACGAGTTTATGGAGGCCTTTCTTGGCCATTTCCTGCCTCCAGAGACGAGGCGAGCCAGGGTTCACAGATTCTTACATCTGAGACAGAATGGTAGGAGTGTTCGGGAGTATAGTCTTGAGTTTGACTCCTTGGCTAGATATGCGCCTACTATCGTGGCTGATATGGCTGACAGAGTACATCAGTTCGTGATGGGGCTTGATCCTTATTTGATCGATAGCTGTATGGCGATGGCCTTCGGCACCGTATGGATATTGCCACCGGTACAGGCATATGCTCAGGGTATGGAGGATCGACACAGAGGGCATCGGCCCGACAGGGAGTATGATAGGGGCCAGCCCAAGAGGGCCAGATCAGCCGGTTATTCTGGGGAGTCTCGAGGCGGGCGGCCTCCACAGTATACTGGGCATTCTTCTCAGCCAGCGCAGAGCGCACCCCCGCCGTTTTCGGGTAGGAGATTTGACAGCACAGGGTATTCGAGAGCTTGGTCGAGCTCCGGTGGCCCCGGATCATAGTCGAGCAGGGGTTTGAGCCAGACGGGGCCATCTATGCCTCAGTGCCCTCAGTGCGGCAGGCGCCATCCAGGGGAATGCCGTTACGTTACCGGTGCTTGCTTTGCTTGCGGCCGTCAGGGCCATATCATGAGGGAGTGTCCGTATGTGGGCAACCCGGGTGGTGCAGCCCGGCCTACGAGGTCGGTTGCCGGTTCATCTACCTCAGTAGCTATGCGCCCTACGGGGCGGAGGTTTCAGGCACCAGTAGACCGTGGTGGAGGCCGCGGCGGAGTTCCCCGTTCTGGCGGTCCTTCGAACCGCATATATGCTATGACGAGTAGACAGGATCCAGAGGCGGCACCGGATGCGGATACAGGTATGTGAGCCTTTATTGTAATATTTCTATGTATGTGTATTTACTGTATGAATGTTATTTAATAGCAGCAAATAGAAATTCAAAGGCCGATAACCAAGTATTTATAAGTAACGACGGTTACAGCGTGTTCACTATCAGTGCGGATCTGGAATTCTAGGATGGAAAGTAGTTACATCCATAGGTGAAAAGTGAATATGTAGAATCGAGAGAGGGGTAAAATAGTAATTGTGTTATAAAAGCGTTCAGAAACCTGTAAAGACTTTACTTTACTCCAAATTATGCAACGAAGGTCATGCGGTGAGGTGGACGTGGTTATACCAGCATTAGAGCGTCGTATTATGTTATATCCCGTATTTTGGTACATTGGGATAATCCCAGTTAGTCATGATAAGCTAAGGGCAAGGTTGTAATTTCTTTCGATTTTGTTAAAAGTGCATAAGTTGCATATTCATCTTTTCATTGGCATGGAGTGTTGAGGGTAAAATTGGAATAAGAAAAATTTGGGGTCAAAAGTGAATTATGAAAAGTTAGACATTTCATGAAAATTTGGGGCCAAAAGTGAAGTTTTGCAAACTTTATATTTCATGAAAATGGCCATATGTGGCCATGTGTGGGTGTGGGCCATAGGGCCACATGTGTAAACTTTATATGGACACAAAGGATGAACACTTAAGTCATCTTCATCATTTTCATCTCCTAGAAACTTCAAGAAAAATGGAGAAAAAAAGAGAAGGAGAAAACGGCCAAGAAAAAAAAATGAAGACCAAAAATCTTGAGCAAAAAAATATTTTCTTCTAGCTTTTCCACTCATTGGGAGGTCCTTATCAACATGGAGTAGTTGATGGAGCAAGTAAAGCCTTTATTCTTGCAAGCACAACCCTGGCCAAGTTGTGAAGATAAGAGGAAAAGGTAAGGTTTAATCTTGTTTTTATGTGTTATGGATGATTTGTGCATGTTATGGAGTGTGAAAATGAATGAAATTATGGATGTTGAAGTGTAGCCGTGTGTATGTGTGTTTGGCCGTGTGCATGTAGTGGTGTGTTGGAAGGATGAATTAATTGTATTTAGCATGTTTGGGTGGTTGTTGTAGTGTTTAAAAATGGATGAAAATCATGAAATTTATGTGTGTGATGTTGTGGCCGTATAGGGCTGTTTTTGGTAGGTTATGGCGAATTGATTTGACTTAGTATTTTGGTTGTTGTTGTCATGGATTATGTGATGAGAATGAAGGTATTGAATGATTCAAGTTGAAGTTTCAATTGTTGTGTTGTCGCCGTGTATGTGTAGTGTAGTGTAGAAGTGAAGACTTAATTTTATTTAGTGTTTTGGATCGTTGTGTTGTGGATTCAATGATGCAAAGGAAAGTTTAATGGTTCTAATTGAGGTTATAATCGTTTGTGGGCTGTTCTGGAACCTAATGTGATCTTAATATAGTTTCTTGTATTTATGAGATTAATGTTGTTAAAGTATGGATTGTTAGTATGATTTATGAATGTGGAAGAAAGAAAGGTGTTGGTAATTTTCTTGTTGAATTGGAATGGTTTCGAGTGAGAAGCATGTATTGGATTGGCTTGTTTGATTATTGTACGGATTGTTTGGAATGATCTTGAATCTTGTTTGAATGGTTTTGGATTGGTACTTGAATACGCGATCGTTGACATTAGTTTGAATGTATGAAGTTGAATTGAATATGCATGAAATGTTGTCGAATTATATGGAAAAGAATTGCTAATATTAGAATGCGTTTGGAATTGGTTGTTGATGTTGTTTATATGGTTATTGGTATTGTTGTTGAAGAATTGGCCGAGTTAAATTCTCAGTGTGTTGAATTTACAGGGGAAATGTTGCCCAAATTTCTGTAAATAAAGTGCGAGCTTAAAATGGGATTCCGAGGTGCCTATGACTAATGTTTGGTGTCTAATGACGTGTTATAGATTTTGAGAAGCCGAGACTTGAGTTTGGATTAGCTTAGGAAGCAATCAAGGTATGTAAAGCTTACCTTTCTTTCTTTTGGCATGTCCTAGACGCAAGTAAGTTATAATATTGTTATAGCCCGTATTTTACACGTTCGAATGATTTGAAGAAGTCGTGGAATGTGGAAGGTAAGATCGTTTTCCAAAACTATTTTAATGTGCAAGTGGGTCATTAATAATATTTAGGAATGTTGTTGATATGGAATATTGAGAAAGGTTGAGGGCGAAAAAGGAAATTCGCAAAGTGGCATCATGGGAATATTGTGGAAGTCAAGGGGCAAAATGGTAATTTTACAAAAGTTCTAGAAAAGTCTTGAAAAGGGGACAAAGCTTGCATGGCAAGACATTAGTCTTCTTTATTTTGACTTAAGAAAATTTCAAGAAAAAGGGAGAAAACTCTAGAAAAAGAAACAAGGGGAGCATGTGGTCAATTAGTAGGATATATATATATATATATATATATATATATATATGTGGTCATCTTTTAATTTAAGAGAGTAGAAAAAAAAAGAGAAGATGACACAACAAGTCATCTTTGTGGAATTTTAAGAAACTTCAAGACAAGGGGCATGTGTTCTTTTATGATTGAAGGAAGCTAAATATATATATGACTTATTAGTCATAATTCTCATGAAAACTCTAGAGAATTTGGAGAGAAAGAAAGAAAGAAGGAAAGAAAGGAAAAAAAAAAGAAGAAGGAAGAAGAGGATTCGGCCAAGCAAGGCCAAGAGGGAGTGAAGGAGGAAAATATTTTTCTTCAAGTATTCCCATCAATTGGAGGGTCCTCTATGACATGAAAGAGTTGTTGGAGCAAGTAGAACGCATATTCTTACAAAGTTATAATTTTAGCCAAGTGAAGAATTAAAGGAAAAAGGTAAGGTTTCATCTTCTTTTGTGTGTTGTGGATGGTTTTTATATGTGGTTGTATAGAAAAATGGATGGAAAACATGGAAACATGCAAATGGTAATGTGGCCGTGTGGTGTGTGACTATGGGTGAATGCATGTGTTGTGTTGGATTGATTTTAGGTAGTATGTTGTTTGTTGTTATAATATATGAAAAAGATGAGAATTTATAGAAATAAGCATGTAGTGTGTGTAGCATGTGGTTGTTATTGGAATGTTAAGAAAGGAATGAAAATTTATGAAAATATGCATATGTGTGTGTTGGCCGAATGGTATAGGTAATGAAAGGGTGTGGTAAATTGATTTTATTTAGTATTTTAGTTGTTGTATTGTGAATTTCATGATGAAAAACGAAGGTCTAATGGTTGGAAATGAAATGGAAATTGGTTATGGGTTATTGGAGAAGTCAATGTAATGTTGGCATGGTTCCTAGTATTTACATGAATATTATTGTTAATGTGTGATGGTTATATTTCATGAGTATGGAAGGAAGGAAATGTTGTTGGATTATGTAAAAAGAGCTACTAATGTTGGAATGTATGTTGAATGGATTGTTGATCTTGTTGGCACAATTGTTGGTATTGTTGTTAATAATTTGGCCGGGTTGAATTCCGGGATTGTTGTTGATCGAAATTGGCCAAGATAGATTCTTGGGGATGGTGTATTTACGGGGGAAATGCTGCCAAAATTTCGCGGACAAAGTGTTGCTTTAAAGAATCAACTCCTAAATGCCCTAATTAATGTTTGGGTGAATGTGACCAATTTGTAGATTTTGGCGGATTTGGGACTTGAATTTGGAGTCGCAAGCGAAGCAGAAAAGGTATGTAAGGTTTCACCTTCCTTCTTTGGCATGTCTTAGACATAATAGGCTTGAATACGCGCCTCGGGGATGATTCCATTCCTAGAAAGTCGAACTTGAAATTTCCCCTTTTTCATTCAATAGAATTGAATTAAGTTTGGTGTGTTTTATTGGAATAATTGTTTAAACATCTCTAACTTGCCCAAATGGAACCAAGTGACCCCTAGACCTTCATAAGTGACTCTATGAAGCTTAACGTACGTAAATTGTATACGCCACCTCATTTGACTCAAGGTGGGCCCACTATTCCCTAATTTCCTCCTATGGCTCTATTTGGCTTATTTCCGTGTTGCAGTTAAAGGAAAATTTTGGACATCATTCCGACTACTAAATAATAGTTGTTTTAACTAATCCCTCGATTCCAAGGCATGATTTTCTTCATAAAAGTTCCTAAATGTTTTCCAAAGTATTTATTCTTCTCCAAATCCAAGTTTTACAATTCTTTTTGAAAGTTTTTATATCTAGAACGACGACTACGATTTTACAATGACAAGAATGATGCTAAATATGAGAAAATGTCCATGACACGATATGCTATGACATGACACGATATGCTATGACATGACACGATATGCTATGATATGATACGACATGATATGATATGATATAAAATGATACGATATGATATGTTATATGTTCTCTTAATGTTATTCTCCGTTGGTAGTCTCGCCTTATGATTATTTTTCCTTCAAGGTGAGACAAAGCGACCATGATTTCTCCATAATGCGATCGGAGGTTTCTGACCTTACGTCACTCCGACGAATACATGACTTTCTTTGGGCTCTCATGCATGCCATACCTGTATATGTACATGGGTTGGGGGGATGGGATACATGTATACATGGGGGAAATGGGAAGGGATACTTGTTTCATTGCCACCTGGTCAGCTGGCTTATCATCCCGGACGCGGGATGCCCGGACGCGGGATTTATGGGCGAGCCGGAGTATTTCGGCACAATGTGGGCGAGCCGGCTTGTTCGGCGCCATGATACCATATGACCAGACAAGCATGCATGGCATCCTCCCTCAGGGGCACTCATATGCACAGGTTACTCTGCTATCCTATGATATGTTCTATGTTTCCATGCAGATATTGTTCATATGTACAGGTTACAGCTTTACATGATATGTTCCATACGCACAGGGTACAGCTTTCCATGTGACATGTTCCATATGCACAGCTTACTCCCTTACACATGATATGTCTCATATGTACAGAATACTCTCTCTCACATGACATGCTCTATATTCCCGTGATGTTACTATCCACGCTTTGTATCCTCTAATATGTTATTACTCATGCCTTACATACTCAGTACATTGTTCGTACTGACGCCCCTTTTTGTGGGCGCTGCGTTTCATGCCGCGCGAGTGTACCCGATGAGTAAAAGTCGTTACGAGACGTTCCAACGGGGTTAGTAGACTCCATTTGTTCGGGAGTCCGTCTAGTCGAGTATGTGTCTATGTGCAGTTTGTTCGAAGTTAGAGACTTTGCAGACAGAGTCGTGGGTCTAGAGTGTCAGTTTTGAAAATGGCTCCACTGGCCGATGTGTTTTTATTGTACACTATGTTGCATAGTTCTTACGCTTACAGATTGTGTTTAATTTGAGAAACGACAAAAAGATTTTGGGAGTTTTACCATGTATTTTATTTTTGATTGATCTAAGAATCCAAGGAGAGTATATATGTAATAAGAGTCAGCGGGTTCGCTCGGCTCCAAATATGGGGTCGGGTGCCCATCACACCCTAGTGAGGTCGGGGTGTGACAAAGTGGTATCAGAGCAGGTCGGTCCAAGGGTTGTCTGCAAAGTCGTATTCGGCAGAGTCCTGTTTATGGGTGTGAAGCCGCCACATCTATAAACGGGGAGGTCGCGGGGCATTTAGGAATTGTTGACCTTCTTTCGTCCTATGATCGTGCGATAGATAGAGCCAAGTCCTAGGAAAATGGAATCTCCTATACGAGTTTTACCTACGACGGAAGAAAGTGAGAGGCGATACGGAAAGTTACAGGGGGTAGGTATTGATATTCTGTCCTGTCGTTGAAACTGGAGGCTCGGTATGGCTGAGATATGTTGTATATATATGTAAGCCTGCAAGGCATTGTTAATATTTGCTGTGTGCAGATTTGAATGGTGAGAACGATAAAGGCCCTACCAGAATGGATACGTCTAAGAGAAAGAAGCGCGAAAAGGAAATACGATAAACCAGCAATAAGCGAGGTGCGATGTTTCAGAAAGGTTATGGATTTGGCATGGCAATAAAGGAGCAATTACTACCCTCGGGAACCGGAGTCCGGGACGGGGAGTAGTCATACACACAAGTGGGAGGTGAATATTCGGAACTAAAAAGGGCAAAATAGTAATTACAAAAGAAAGGACGTGTTACGAAAATGTTCCAGGATTGGTAAGACTTCGACTTGCTCCAGAACATGTAATAAAGGTCATACGAGGAAGTGGACGCGAAAATATCGGCATTAAGGCACCGAATTCCAGTGAAGTTTTTGGGTTAAGCGTGCTCAGGTGGGAGCAATTCTATGATGGGTGACCCCCTGGGAAGTTGGCAAGAAATACTATAAATTGAGACACAAGAGACAAATGAAAAGCTAGGGTAGTCTAAGGAAAACTAGGATATACGGGATGGTTGGAGACTATAGGAAGACGCATAGGACGAGGCAAACTAGATCGGTGAAAAGACAGAAAGTGCATTACAGCCTTGGAATTAGGATAGGCTTGAATAGTGGTTGGAGGTATTTTGTGGCTAGTCGATAGTAAATATATATATATGAATGTGTAGGATATCCCATGTATGATTGTATCGGTGGACATGTGAGTCCCAGCAATCGAAGCTACGATATAAAAAGTATCAATCGAGCAAGAGTACCAAAGATCGAGTAACCGCAAGAATAAATGGTACAAGTGTTGCAAAGTAAGCTATTATTATTTTGCTATAGGGTTAAGATTGGAGGTTCTAGTATAACGATATTTGGAAAAGAAGGAGAGTGAGTAGATGGAAACGAAAAGATTAAAGTGGCGGAAGAAGGTGAAAGGTAAGAAACCTCAGTAAAGAAAGCATAGGTTTGCAATGATGTTAAGGTGAGGAATAAGGTATCAACAAAGACTTTATAAAGGACTGTTGCCATATAAGGAACCCCCTTAAAGGGGGGGGAGAAGACATTATAGGCTTCAAGTTCCAAAGAAGGAAGCTCGTTAGTCTGGAGCCAGAATTTAAAGCATGTCGGCCTATCAAGAAGTACATGAAAGAAGTAGAAACAAGTTGGTGCAGTGAATTAGGAAAAACCTATGATACGAAGTAAGGACTCGTAAAAAGGCTAAATGGTTTCATTACGACGAGATAAGGCGGACGATAAGGAACGGGCATAAAGGGAAGAGCAGCTATAAAAGGGAACCCTCCCAGAGTATTATGACGCCTATGAGGTCAGTTGAACATTCGAGGACGAATGTTATAAAGGGGGGGAGGATGTTATAGCCCGTATTTTACACGTTCGAATGATTTGAAGAAGTCGTGGAATGTGGAAGGTAAGATCGTTTTCCAAAACTATTTTAATGTGCAAGTGAGTCATTAATAATATTTAGGAATGTTGTTGATATGGAATATTGAGAAAGGTTGAGGGCGAAAAAGGAAATTCGCAAAGTGGCATCATGGGAATATTGTGGAAGTCAAGGGGCAAAATGGTAATTTTACAAAAGTTCTAGAAAAGTCTTGAAAAGGGGACAAAGCTTGCATGGCAAGACATTAGTCTTCTTTATTTTGACTTAAGAAAATTTCAAGAAAAAGGGAGAAAACACTAGAAAAAGAAACAAGGGGAGCATGTGGTCAATTAGTAGTATATATATATATATATATATATATATATATATATATATATATGGTCATCTTTTAATTTAAGAGAGTAGAAAAAAAAAAGAGAAGATGACACAACAAGTCATCTTTGTGGAATTTTAAGAATCTTCAAGACAAGGGGCATGTGTTCTTTTATGATTGAAGGAAGCTAAATATATATATGACTTATTAGTCATAATTCTCATGAAAACTCTAGAGAATTTGGAGAGAAAGAAAGAAAGAAGGAAAGAAAGGAAAAAAAAAAAAAAAAAAGGAAGAAGAGGATTCGGCCAAGCAAGGCCAAGAGGGAGTGAAGGAGGAAAATATTTTTCTTCAAGTATTCCCATCAATTGGAGGGTCCTCTATGACATGGAAGAGTTGTTGGAGCAAGTAGAACGCATATTCTTACAAAGTTATAATTTTAGCCAAGTGAAGAATTAAAGGAAAAAGGTAAGGTTTCATCTTCTTTTGTGTGTTGTGGATGGTTTTTATATGTGGTTGTATAGAAAAATGGATGGAAAACATGGAAACATGCAAATGGTAATGTGGCCGTGTGGTGTGTGACTATGGGTGAATGCATGTGTTGTGTTGGATTGATTTTAGGTAGTATGTTGTTTGTTGTTATAATATATGAAAAAGATGAGAATTTATAGAAATAAGCATGTAGTGTGTGTAGCATGTGGTTGTTATTGGAATGTTAAGAAAGGAATGAAAATTTATGAAAATATGCATATGTGTGTGTTGGCCGAATGGTATAGGTAATGAAAGGGTGTGGTAAATTGATTTTATTTAGTATTTTAGTTGTTGTATTGTGAATTTCATGATGAAAAACGAAGGTCTAATGGTTGGAAATGAAATGGAAATTGGTTATGGGTTATTGGAGAAGTCAATGTAATGTTGGCATGGTTCCTAGTATTTACATGAATATTATTGTTAATGTGTGATGGTTATATTTCATGAGTATGGAAGGAAGGAAATGTTGTTGGATTATGTAAAAAGAGCTACTAATGTTGGAATGTATGTTGAATGGATTGTTGATGCTGTTGGCACAATTGTTGGTATTGTTGTTAATAATTTGGCCGGGTTGAATTCCCGGGATTGTTGTTGATCGAAATTGGCCAAGATAGATTCTTGGGGATGGTGTATTTACAGGGGAAATGCTGCCAAAATTTCGGCAGACAAAGTGTTGCTTTAAAGAATCAACTCCTAAATGCCCTAATTAATGTTTGGGTGAATGTGACCAATTTGTAGATTTTGGCGGATTTGGTGTCACGACCCAACCCCGTAGGCCGTGACTAGCGCCCGACCTGGGCACCCGTACGTACCAAAGTTCCAAAAATAGTAACTCAGATATTTAATAAAATTTGGGCAGAGTTTCCTCTATTTTTCTGACTAACCAAAATTTACCTGCACGCAGAAAATACCAACAAAGGCCACACAGGGCCGATATATCCATATACATATATACAGGCGAGCCGGCAAGGCTGCCGTGGCGGTGAACCGCCCAAAACATATCACATATACATATACTGTACAGACATAGCCATAACCCACGTACATATCCACAGGCCTCTAAACAGAATAGCGAAATCATATGACGGGACAGGGCCCCGTCGTACCCCTGAATAATAATGTACATATACATCAGAAGAAAATATATACCAAAATATATGAGCTCCGGAAGAAGGAGCGATCCCAGAAAGCTGAATAGGTGTCCTAAGCGGGTGGATCACCAAGCTGAGCGTCTGTACCTGCGGGCATGAACGCAGCCCCCGAAGACAGGGGGTCAGTACGGAACATGTACTGAGTATGTAAAGCAGGAATACAAAATCATAAGTCAAAACAGAAGATGCAGAAATTAAGTACAATGTGCAAATGTCAAAATACTTATATAAAAAGAACATAAAACATGCATAGGCTCTTAGAACGATGGTCGCCCGCCGACAATGGCGCCATACCACATCATACTCCAGAAGGTTTCAGATCTCCGACACCCGACGGATCATATCATATCACAAAGCGTACCCCCCGTAACACCAAATATACACGGTACCCGGCCGAAGGGGACACGGCGTACCAAAACACATCATACTCCGGAAAATATCAAAACGCGCACGAACATAACCGGCCCGGGAACCGGTGAACGAGGTACCAAACATGCGCACGAGCGGAGTCGTGAGTAATCAAATGCATAAAAACATAATCATAAATTATGAATTAAATGATAAATCCATATATACAGGTCAAGGCAAAAATAGTGGTAAAATTTTCCGAAATCACTACGGGTGGCCTAAAAAGGGCTGTGGGCCCCACGGACGGGTGCCGACCCCATCCGAGCCCGACTACGGAAATTAGGGGAATGTTATGCCCTATGAACTTACATATTATGTTTTGGGGCGTTTCGAGGTCGCATGAAAAAGTTACGGACGTTTGAAGTTCGGGACCTCTTTGTAGTCAGGATTTTCATAAGTCCTTTTTGAAAAGTCTCTTATTTAAAAGCTTAAGAACATTGCATTTAGCACATTAAAGAGTAGGTCTTTAGGATTGAATAATTACATATCAAAGCTTGGATTTAAGAATGGAATAAACCCCGAGGCTCAAGTCATAACCTACGGATACTAAGACATGCCAAGAAAGAAAGCGACGCCTTACATACCTTAGTCAACCGCAATGCAATCCTAGCCTCAATCCTCGGCAATTCCAAGATCTACATAACGCAATTTCATTAACATTAGCCATACGCACTTAGGCATTCGAAGTCAAGCGAACGTTAAATTCTATAGAAATTTCGACGGCATTTCCCCTATAAATACATCAACCCCGAGATTTCAACTCGGCGAATTCCAACAACAACCAAACCAATAACTAACTATAACATCAATAATCAATTCAAATACATTCTAGACAATTCATACAATTTTCCAACCAATTTACATAATATCCCAACTTGCTCAAAATTGTCTCCAAACCCGATAACGACACTAAATACGTTCTTTTCTTCCAAATTCATAATTCACAACATCAATCTACACACTAACAACACAACATTCATAAACACAAAAATTACATAACATTCTCATAAATTCTCAAATCATCCCATAACCATCATAACATCATTTTAGGTAATCAAACTTGCATTATGCCTTATAAAATCCATAACGACGACAACGAAAACACTAACGACGATTGTTCAATCACCGTTAAACTTACAAAGGCCATTCGGCCAACACCCTTTTTGCACACCAAGGAAGATTTCATTCTCTTCTTCACTCCACAACAATCAAAACATGCTAAGTATCATTAATACATGGTTTATACACATCATATACACACACGGTTACAACCACTATACACGGCCAACTTCCACCTCAACCCTAACATGAATTCCTTCCTCTTTAGCATACAACAACACACATACACCATCTAAAACACAAGAAAACAAGATTAAAACTAACCTTTCTCCTTCAATTCTTCACTTGACCAAAGTTGGTCGCTAGAGGAAACTAGCGGATATTTCTCCGAAACAACAACACCACGTTGTTTAGCACCCTTAACTTAGCAACTTTGCTTGAGGGAATTATTTTTTGATGGAAGATTCTTGGTCCTAATTTTTCCTTCAAGTGGCCGAATAGGGTCTTTTTTTTGGTTCTTCAATTTTCTTGTTTCTTGATTTCTCTAGAATATGTTAAGGTGGAAGATGACTTGGTCTTATAATATAATTAGCATGTGATACATATGGCCTTGGCTCACTAAAGAGTGGCCGGCCACCTTGCAAAAAAATGGACAAAAATTTTGACTTGTCAACTTTCCCAAAATAGCCTACTTACTAAAAATGGCAATTTCCTCCAATTATTTCCCTAGCATTCCCAAGACATTAAAATCATACACAATTAAGCCCTTAAAGCAAACGGATGTCTCTCGTAATGGTCATGCCCCTAGTTGCTCATAATTCACACAAGTTGTCCCGTTGTTCAAAATGCGGGATATAACATCCTCCCCCCCTTTGGAACATTCGCCCTCGAATGTTAAAGTGGCCTTACGGGCCTTACAAACAATTGGGGGAGTTCTTTTATAGGTATTGCATACAATTCATTTATTACTCAACACAATCGAGTAAGGAATTTAGATTACCTGTGGGCTCCTGGAACAGGTGGGGATACTTCTTCTTCATTTGCTCCTCCGCCTCCCAGGTCACTTCCTCGCGATTATTATTTCGCCACAAGCACCTTAACAGAGGCTACATCCTTGTTCCGCAACTTCTTTTCCTGGCGATCCAATATAGCAACCGGCTGCTCTTCATAAGACAGTTCTTCCGTGACCTGGATATCATTCACAGGAAATATTCTGGAAGGGTCACCAATACATTTACGGAGCATGGAAACATGGAATACCGGGTGTACCGCTCCCAAATCAGCTGGTAGATCCAATTCATAAGCTACTTTGCCTATTCTCCGGACAATTTGATAAGGCCCGATGTATCTTGGACTGAGCTTCCCTTTCTTACCAAATCTCATAACACCTTTCATAGGCGATACCTTCAGGAATACCCAATCACCAACCTCGAACTCCAAGTGCCGACGTCGATTATCTGCATACGATTTCTGTCGACTCTGGGCCGCTAATAACCTCTCTCGAATAAGCTTTACTTTGTCCACCGCTTGTTGGATTATATCTGGGCCAATTAATTGAGTCTCACCAACATCGAACCAGCCAATTGGTGACCTACATTTTCTACCATATAGAGCCTCGTACGGTGCCATCTGGATGCTGGAGTGGTAGCTATTATTATAGGCAAATTCAATCAGTGGCAAGTGTTCATCCCGGCTACCTCTCGAAATCAATAACACGGAGCCCGCAACATATCTTCCAATGTCCGAATAGTGCGCTCGGCCTGTCCGTCGGACTGGGGATGAAATGCTGTACTAAGACTCACCTGCGTCCCCAATCCCTCTTGAAAGGATCTCCAGAAATTAGCTGTAAACTGGGCACCTCTGTCGGAGATAATAGATAAGGGAACTCCGTGGAGTCGCACAATCTCCCTGATATAAAGTCTGGCATAATCCTCAGCTGAATATGTGGTCCTGACTGGGAGGAAATGGGCTGATTTTGTCAGCCGATCAACGATAACCCAAATAGAATCATACCTCCGTGGAGTGCGGGGCAAACCTGCGATGAAGTCCATATTAATTATTTCCCACTTCCACGTTGGTATCTCCATTTCCTGCAATAAGCCGCCGGGTTTCTGGTGCTCAATTTTGACTTCTTTGGCAGTTTGGACACTGAGCGACGAATTCCGCGATATCCTTTTTCATGCCATCCCACCAGTATAAACATCTAAGATCGTGGTACATTTTTGTAGCTCCTGGGTGCACGGAATAACGGGCATAATGTGCCTCGCCCATAACCTGTCGCCGTAGATCCGCAACCCCAGGTACACACAATCTGCCCCGATATAATAACACTCCATCCGAAGTAATCTCGAACCGAGTCCCCTCCTTTTCACGGGCCATGTCTCTATAATGCACCAGAACAGGATCTTCATATTGGCGACGCTTAATTTCTTCCACAATAGAAGATTCAGCAATCTCACGAACAGAAATCCCAGCATTGCCAGATTCGGCCAAACGGACACCAAGACTTGCCAGCTGATGAATATCACGAATCATTTCTTTCTTTTCTGATGGAACATCCGCGGACTACCCATAGATTTGCGGCCGAGAGCATCTGCCACAACATTGGCTTTCCCGGGATGGTATAAAATATCAATATCATAATCTTTCAACAGCTCCAACCATCGCCGCTGCCGCAAATTAAGTTCTTTCTGCTTGAAGATATATTGGAGACTCTTATGATCAGTATAAACATCAACATGAACGCCATATAAATAATGTCTCCATATCTTCAGGGCATGAATAACCGCTGCGAGCTCCAAATCATGAGTGGGATAATTCTTTTCGTGTTTTCTGAGCTGTCGGGAAGCATATGCGATGACTCGGCCGTGCTGCATTAATACACAACCCAGACCAACACCTGAAGCGTCACAGTAAATGACATACCCGTCTGATCCCTCAGGAAGTGTCAGGACTGGAGCTGTAGTCAATTTTTCCTTCAACAATTGGAAGCTCCGCTCACAGGCATCAGTCCACTGGAATTTGGCTCCCTTCTGAGTTAGCCTTGTTAAAGGCGCTGAAATGGAAGCAAATTTTTCCACGAACCTCCTGTAATACCCAGCCAATCCCAGGAAGCTACGTACCTCTGTCGGCGTTGTTGGCGGGCCAATTCTTGAGCCTTCGATCTTCTGGGTGTCTACCCGAATACCATCAGCCCCAATAATGTGTCCCAAGAATGCCACTGATGTTAACCAGAATTCACATTTGGAAAATTTTGCATATAATTTCTGCTGTCGCAATACTCCAAGTACCGTCCTCAGGTGGTCCGCGTGCTCGTTCTCGACCGGAATAAACCAGAATATCATCAATGAACACGATCACGAACATATCCAAGAACGGCCTGAATACCCGGTTCATAAGATCCATGAATACCGCTGGAGCATTTGTCAGCCCGAATGACATAACTCTGAATTCATAATGCCCGTACCGGTCCGAATGCTCTGTCTTGGGAATATCTGCCTCCCGTACTCGCACCTGATGGTAACCCGACCGCAGATCTATCTTTGAAAAACATTTAGCTCCCTGCAACTGATCAAATAAATCGTCAATCCTGGGGAGGGGGTATTTATTCTTTATAGTTACCTTGTTCAGCTGCCGATAATCAATGCACATTCGCAGCGAACCGTCTTTCTTTCTCACAAATAATACCGGTGCTCCCCAGGGCGATGTGCTGGGTCGGATGAAGCCTTTCTCTAGCAGATCTTTCAGCTGTTCTTTCAATTCTTTTAATTCTGCTGGTGCCATTCTGTACGGAGGAATAGATATGGGCTGAGTGTCTGGCAGCAGATCTATTGTGAATTCTATCTCCCGTTCAGGAGGAAGACCTGGAAGCTCGTCTGGGAACACATCAGGGAATTCATTAACCACTGGGACAGACTGAATAGTAGGCGCTTCAGCCTTTAAATCGTGCACGCGAACCAGATGATAGATATAGCCTTTTCTGATCATTTTTCTAGCCTTGAGGTATGAAATAAACTTACCCCTCGGCGTTGCACTGCCCATTCTATAACCGGTTCGCCTGGGAACTGAAAGCGGACTACTTTCTTTTGGCAATCCACATTAGCATAACACGAAGCCAACCAGTCCATGCCCATAATAACATCAAATTCGATCATGTCTAGCTCTACCAAATCTGCCTTAGTGCAACGATCACAGACAATTATCGAACAATCTTTATATATCTGTCTGGCAATAATAGAATCCCCTACCGGAGTGGCTACCTCAAACGGTTCTATTGGTTCAGATTTAATCCCAATTTTATCAGCAATAAGAGGAGAAATATATGATAAAGTGGAACCAGGATCAATCAATGCATATACAGCTCGAGAAAAAACCAATAATGTACCTGTAACCACATTAGGTGATGCCTCCTGGTCCTGACGGCTGGCTAAAGCATAGATGCGGTTCGAAGGACCGCTAGAACCAGCTGCTCCACCACGTCCTCTACCGCGGCCTGACGGTGCCGGTGTACCTCGCCCCGCCGGGCGCATAGCCACGGATGATGAAGACGAACCAGCACCTGAACCTGTAGGCTGCGCCGCGCCCCCTGCACCGGCCCTGAGCGGGCAATCTCTCATCACATGGCCCTGTCGGCCGCAGGTAAAACAGGCACCAGTGGCGCGATAGCACTCGCCGTGTCTTTGCCGCTCCCACAATAAGTACATCGGGTACGGGTGGCCCGGACCGGCCGTAACCTCTCGCTCGCCCGCGAGCTCGAGGCCCGGAGCTCGACCGCTCCCGAGTATCCCGCACTGTCGGCCTCTCTCTCGCCTCGTAGGCCGAGGGGGGGGTGTACTCCGGCCGGGCCGGGAGGAATGTCCGCCGTGCCGCCGCCGAGGCCGCTCCTCGCCTCGAGAATCCCAGAATCACCCGGCCGACCTAGCCCCTCGGGCCGGCGCCATCATAACTCCGGTCGGGCTGGCGCCCCCTGTGCCGCTCCTCCATGCCCTGGGCATATGCCTGTACCCGGGCAATATCCATGCCAGACTGAGCAGCCATCGACATACAACTATCGATCAAATAATCATCCAGCCCCATAACAAACTGGTGTACCCTGTCGGCCATGTCTGCCACAATGTGAGGAGCATATCTGGCTAAAGAATCAAACTCCAGGCTGTACTCCCGGACGCTCCTACCATTCTGCCGCAAATGTATAAACCTGTGAACCCTGGCGCGTCTGGCCTCTGGGGGTAGAAAGTGGGCAAGAAAAGCCTCTGTGAACTCATCCCATACGGCTGGTGGCGCGTCCTCACCCCGGGACAGCTCCCACGACTCAAACCAATTGGCTGCTATATCGTGCAGCCGATACGACGCCAGCTCCACTGACTCAGTCTCGGAGGCCCTAATAAGTCGCAGCGTACGCCGCATCTCTCTGATAAACTCCTGCGGGTCCTCCTCGGGCTTTGACCCGAAAAACTCTGGCGGATTACATGTCAGGAAATATCGAGCCCTGCGGTCGTCACGTCCACCAAAGCATCATCTCCGCCCCCCGTCTCCGTACCGCCCCGCTACTAATCCGGTCACACTGGACAAAGCATCCCTCAAAGACCCGTCCTCCGCCCCAGCCGAGGAGCCGGAGGCTCGGGCACTCGAACCTCAGGAGCGGGCGGTGGAGCCGCCGCCTGTCCTGTCGCCGCTGCTGCTCTGTGCCCCCCTGGTGGTGATGGGGTGGCCGAACTGGCCGACCGGGGCGCAATCTCCGGCTCGAGCTGAGCACGGGCCCTGGTAACTCTCTGGGCCCTACTAGCCTCTCCCACAGCAGTGGACTTGCCCTTCTGGGCAGCTGTCGTCTTTCTCGGAGGCATCGCTGAAAACATAACAGATCGTTAGAAAAGAAGTCATCCTAATAACACAGCTCTATCGCACGATCTAGGATCAGAAAGAAAGACAGTATCCTAAATGTCCTGTAGCCTCCTGTTTATAGATGTGGTGCACAACACACCGATAAACAGGACTCTACTAGACACGGCCTGTGGACATTCCGAGGACGAACCGCTCTGATACCACTTTTGTCACGACCCAACCCCGTAGGCCGTGACTAGCGCCCGACCTGGGCACCCGTACGTACCAAAGTTCCAAAAATAGTAACTCAGATATTTAATAAAATTTGGGCAGAGTTTCCTCTATTTTTCTGACTAACCAAAATTTACTCGCGCGCGTAAAATACCAACAAAGGCCACACGGGGCCGATATATCCATATACATATATACGTGCGAGCCGGCAGGGGGCCGTGGCGGTGAACCGCCCAAAACATATCACATATACATATACGTACGTACATAGCCATACCCACGTACATATCCACAGACCTCTAAACAGAATAGCGAAATCATATGACGGGACAGGGCCCCGTCGTACCCCTGAATAATAATGTACATATACATCAGAAGAAAATATATACCAAAATATATAAGCTCCGGAAGAAGGAGCGATCCCTAAAAGCTGAATAGGTGTCCTAAGCGGGTGGATCACCAAGCTGAGCGTCTGTACCTGCGGGCATGAACGCGACCCCGAAGACGAGGGGGTCGATACGGGAACATGTACCGAGTATGTAAAGCAGAATACAAAATCATAAGTCAAAACGAGAAGATGCAGAAATTAAGTACAATGTGCAAATGTCAAAATACTTATATAAAAAGAACATAAAACATGCATAGGCTCTTAGAACGATGGTCGCCCGCCGACAATGGCGCCATACCACATCATACTCCAGAAGGTTTCAGATCTCCGACACCCGACGGATCATATCATATCACAAAGCGTACCCCCCGTAACACCAAATATACACGGTACCCGGCCGAAGGGGACACGGCGTACCAAAACACATCATACTCCGGAAAATATCAAAACGCGCACGAACATAACCGGCCCGGGAACCGGTGAACGAGGTACCAAACATGCGCACGAGCGGAGTCGTGAGTAATCAAATGCATAAAAACATAATCATAAATTATGAATTAAATGATAAATCCATATATACAGGTCAAGGCAAAAATAGTGGTAAAATTTTCCGAAATCACTACGGGTGGCCTAAAAAGGGCTGTGGGCCCCACGGACGGGTGCCGACCCCATCCGAGCCCGACTACGGAAATTAGGGGAATGTTATGCCCTATGAACTTACATATTATGTTTTGGGGCGTTTCGAGGTCGCATGAAAAAGTTACGGACGTTTGAAGTTCGGGACCTCTTTGTAGTCAGGATTTTCATAAGTCCTTTTTGAAAAGTCTCTTATTTAAAAGCTTAAGAACATTGCATTTAGCACATTAAAGAGTAGGTCTTTAGGATTGAATAATTACATATCAAAGCTTGGATTTAAGAATGGAATAAACCCCGAGGCTCAAGTCATAACCTACGGATACTAAGACATGCCAAGAAAGAAAGCGACGCCTTACATACCTTAGTCAACCGCAATGCAATCCTAGCCTCAATCCTCGGCAATTCCAAGATCTACATAACGCAATTTCATTAACATTAGCCATACGCACTTAGGCATTCGAAGTCAAGCGAACGTTAAATTCTATAGAAATTTCGACGGCATTTCCCCTATAAATACATCAACCCCGAGATTTCAACTCGGCGAATTCCAACAACAACCAAACCAATAACTAACTATAACATCAATAATCAATTCAAATACATTCTAGACAATTCATACAATTTTCCAACCAATTTACATAATATCCCAACTTGCTCAAAATTGTCTCCAAACCCGATAACGACACTAAATACGTTCTTTTCTTCCAAATTCATAATTCACAACATCAATCTACACACTAACAACACAACATTCATAAACACAAAAATTACATAACATTCTCATAAATTCTCAAATCATCCCATAACCATCATAACATCATTTTAGGTAATCAAACTTGCATTATGCCTTATAAAATCCATAACGACGACAACGAAAACACTAACGACGATTGTTCAATCACCGTTAAACTTACAAAGGCCATTCGGCCAACACCCTTTTTGCACACCAAGGAAGATTTCATTCTCTTCTTCACTCCACAACAATCAAAACATGCTAAGTATCATTAATACATGGTTTATACACATCATATACACACACGGTTACAACCACTATACACGGCCAACTTCCACCTCAACCCTAACATGAATTCCTTCCTCTTTAGCATACAACAACACACATACACCATCTAAAACACAAGAAAACAAGATTAAAACTAACCTTTCTCCTTCAATTCTTCACTTGACCAAAGTTGGTCGCTAGAGGAAACTAGCGGATATTTCTCCGAAACAACAACACCACGTTGTTTAGCACCCTTAACTTAGCAACTTTGCTTGAGGGAATTATTTTTTGATGGAAGATTCTTGGTCCTAATTTTTCCTTCAAGTGGCCGAATAGGGTCTTTTTTTTGGTTCTTCAATTTTCTTGTTTCTTGATTTCTCTAGAATATGTTAAGGTGGAAGATGACTTGGTCTTATAATATAATTAGCATGTGATACATATGGCCTTGGCTCACTAAAGAGTGGCCGGCCACCTTGCAAAAAAATGGACAAAAATTTTGACTTGTCAACTTTCCCAAAATAGCCTACTTACTAAAAATGGCAATTTCCTCCAATTATTTCCCTAGCATTCCCAAGACATTAAAATCATACACAATTAAGCCCTTAAAGCAAACGGATGTCTCTCGTAATGGTCATGCCCCTAGTTGCTCATAATTCACACAAGTTGTCCCGTTGTGACACGATATGCTATGACATGACACGATATGCTATGATATGATACGACATGATATGATATGATATAAAATGATACGATATGATATGTTATATATTCTCTTAATGTTATTCTCCTTTGGTAGTCTCGCTTTATGATTATTTTCCTTGAGGTGAGACAAAGCGACCATGATTTCTCCATAATGCGATCGGAGGTTTCGACCTTACGTCACTCCAGACGAATACATGACTTTCTTTGCTCTCATGCATGCCATACTTGTATATGTACATGGGTTGGGGGGATGGGATACGTATGTATACATGGAAATGGGAAGGGATACTTGTTTCGTGCCACACAGTCGGTGGCTTATCATCCGGGACGCGGGATGCCGGACGCGGGATTTATGGGGCGGCCGGAGTATTTCGGCACAATGTGGGCGAGCGGCTTGTTCGGCGCCATGATACCATATGACCAGTACAAGCATGCGTGGCATCCGCCCTCGGGGCACTCGTATGCACGGAGTTGCTACGCTATCTATGATATGTTCTATGTTTCCATGCGGATATTGTTCATATGTACGGAGTTACTGGCTTTACATGATATGTTCCATACACACGAGTCTGACTTTCCATGTGACATGTTCCGTACCCACGACTTACTCCCTTACATGATATGTCTCGTATGTACGAATACTCTACTCTTACGTACACTTTCTATATTCCCGTGATGTTACTATCCACGCTTTGTATCCTCTAATATGTTATTACTCATGCCTTACATACTCAGTACATTGTTCGTGCGACGCCCCTTTGTGGGCGGCTGCGTTTCATGCCGCGCGAATGCGCGATGAGTAGAAGCCGTTACGAGACGTTCCCGACGGGGTTAGTAGACTCCGTTTGTTCGGGAGTTCTGTCAGTCGAGTATGTGTCTTTGTGCGAGTTTGTTCGGTTAGAGACTTTGCGGTGGTCGTGGGTCTAGAGTGTCGGTTTTGAAAATGGCTCCCTTTAGCGTCGATGTGTTTTTACAACTTATGTTGCATAGTTCTTACGGCTTACAGATTGTGTTTAATTTGAGAAACGACAAAAAGATTTTGGGAGTTTTACCATGTATTTTATTTTTGATTGATCTAAGAATCCAAGGTGATTATATATGTAATAAGAGTCAGCGGGTTCGCTCGGCTCCAAATATGGGGTCGGGTGCCCATCACACCCTAGTGAGGTCGGGGTGTGACAGATATGTTATGAGCTTCGGGGGTAATTCTATTCGTAAAGTCCGAGCATGGTTATGATTCATATTTGCTTCTTGATGTTGGCATCCTAATGTGGTCAAGCTATGGTTTATATGTCTTTGTATGATTGGTTTTCAAATATTGCAGAAAAAGTTTTGTTTTCAAAATAGTTTTGTAACTACGAACGTCCGTAACTTTCACAGACAGAACCGGTTGGCTTCGATATGCTCGGAAATGATTGTATGACGTATAATGACTATGATTTCCATAGGCGGGCCCGGATTGGGTTGACGCTCGTCCGTAGGTCCCGCGACTTTTCTTTGTATAGTGCTAGCGACTTTTTGAAAAAGAACTTAATACGACTACCTTTCCGAGGCCGAGTATGATTATATATTTATCGATTGAGTCCGAAATAAGGATTTTTATGTAAGTGATTTTGATACGTGACTATGGTTTAAAAGTTCGGTTTGATATGTTCCGGAGTGCTATTCGGAAGAAAATCGATTTGACTCTTCGTTTTGGCTTATAAACGATGGTTCGTTTTGATTAACCTGTTGAGTCTTTGAAAATGTTTTGAACTATATTTGGTTACTCACGATTCTATCCGTGTATTCTGTGGTTACATTTTTCGCCAAGTCCCGGGCCGGTTATGTTATCGTACGCACTATGCTGTATTCTGAAATATGATGTGTATTCTGAAGTATGATGTGTCCGATTCGCCGAGCCCCTTTTCGGCCGGGAACCGCGTATATATTATGGTGTTATGATGTGTCGGTACTCAGGCCCCTTTCGACCGGGTGCGCATGTGTATATATGCTACGTTATATGTTATATGTATGGATTACGGAATATGATTACGTTGGGTGAGCTGGGAGCTGGTGGTGGGGGCAAACCCGGTGGTGAGAGGCAAACCTATCGGTGGGGAAACCAATGATGAGGCAAAATTCCACGTTGGTTTGCAAATCCATGGTTTAGGCAAATCCCACAACGGGTCTAGGCAAATCCCACATTGGTTTAGACAAATCCCACATTGGTTTAGCGAAACCACATCGGTTAAAGTCGGCTCATATGATAAGTTATGATGTTATGATGTGCTACGGTATGTATATGTATGATTTGTATTTCGGAAATAAGCATTTTGGCATTCGGAATTGTATATTT